>NW_028196640.1:0-146822 GCF_037176805.1 Vigna unguiculata | reverse complement strand
AAGGAACTGAAAATTGAAAGATGCACCAATTAAAATGAAGAAAAACAGAAAGGAGAAAAGAACAAGTGCTGGAAAACGAAAATGGAACCTAAAAACAGATTTGCACCAATGAAGCAAGGAGTACTACAAGGTGAATCAATGGAGATTCATGTAGCCTCAATGTCAAACGGTGGAGAACATTAAAAACATGAAAAAACAGCAGCAAAAGTGAAGAAAACAGCAGCAAAAGTGAAGAAAACAGTGGAGAAGAGAGACAAAACGGAAAATGAAAGAGGAGACAAGTATGGACCAAGAACCTTACCCAAACCAAGAGGATGGATGCACCAAAGGCTTGGATGGCTCTAGATACCAATTGATGGACGTCCTTGGTGTAGGAGAGGAAGGAGATCCATGGAAGACACCAAAAAGAAGATGAAATGCAGCGGAAATGAAGATAAGAGCAAGAAGAGCTCTAGGCAATGGAGGTTTTTGGTGAAGATGAAGAGTAGAAGTGGAGCTATGGTATGGAAGGTGGCTAGAGGAGATGAAGGAGAAGGTTAGCCATGTGTGCTCTCAAAATAATAGAAGAGTGGAGTGATCTCAACACAAACATTCTATTAGAAATTTCAAGAGTTAAAATGTACAAATGGTCTACTTTTGGCTTTTATATGTGAGCCTAAAAGCTAGAGTAATTCTTGGCCCTTAGATTAAGCTTGGAGGAGAAGCTTTAATCATCACCCTTGGATGGTGGCTTGGAGAAGGAGGCATCTTCCTAGCCTTTGGATGAAGGCTTGGAAAAGAAGACACTCTCTTAGCCCTTGGATGAAGGAGGCACATGGGTGGAGTGTGGACTTGGCTCCATGGGATGCATGATCCATGAGGTGTAGGAAGGAATGTTGACTTCCACTTAGTCTACCTTTGACCTTTGGTAGCTCATGGCCAAATCTCCTATTGGGCTTAGTCAAGCCCAATTTTATCAATTCAACTACACATTGTTTGACTTATTATTCTAGAAAAACAAAACCTAAACAATGGCCCAATTTTAAATCTATACTACTTCCTTCATGCATCATCTCATATTTTAGAGATTTCTTTAGCCCATGTGAATAATGTAAAAAGCCCATGATTGACTTGATCATCTTGTGAGAGACCCATGTGAATCTTTCTCATCATGCTTCTAGTGATTGGGCCTTGATGTGGGCTTGGGCTTGTTGATGCACTTGAGCTTGGGCTTGTTGGGGTCACATCAGTATTCATTTGGGGGCATTTGTAGGCCATTCCAACCCTCACATCTCAAAAACCACGAATTTCATTTTTTCACAAAACTCCCCACCAAGCCATCTAGCAATGCTGCGGTGCACCGACAACCTTGGCCATGTGCAAAACCCAACCAACTCAAAACTTTCGTGCACCAAGACTTTCATGGTATTCATTTTGGGACATTTGTAGGCCATTTCAACCCTCACATCTCAAAAACCACGAATTTCATTTTTTCACAAAACTGCCCACCAAGCCATCTACCTATGCCGTGGCGCACCGACCAACTTGGCCATATGCAAAACCCAACCAACTCAAAACTTTTGTGCACCAAGAATTTCATGGTATTCATTTGGGGGCATTTGTAGGCCATTCCCACCCTCACATCTCAAAAACCACGAATTTCATTTTTTCACAAAACTCCCCACCAAGCCATCTAGCTATACTGCGGTGCACCGACCAACTTGGCCATATGCAAAACCCAACCAACTCAAAACTTTTGTGCACCAAATATTCATGGTATTCCTTTGGGGGCAATTGTAGGCCATTCCAACCCTCACATCTCAAAAACCACGAATTTCATTTTTTCACAAAACTCCCCACCAAGACATCTAGTTATGCCGCGATGCACCGACCAACTTGGCCATGTGCAAAACCCAACCAACTCAAAACTTTTGTGAACCAAGACCTTCATGGTATTAATTTGGGGGCTTTTGTAGGCCATTCCAACCATCACATCTCAAAAACCACGAATTTCATTTTTTCACAAAACTCCCCACCAAGCCATCTACCTATGTCGTGGTGCACCGACAACCTTGGCCATGTGCAAAACCCAACCAACTCAAAACTTTCGTGCACCAAGACTTTCATGGTATTCATTTTGGGACATTTGTAGGCCTTTCCAACCCTCACATCTCAAAAACCACGAATTTCATTTTTTCAAAAAACTCCCCACCAAGCCATCTACCTTTGTCGTGGTGCACCGACAACCTTGGCCATGTGCAAAACCCAACCAACTCAAAACTTTCGTGCACCAAGACTTTCATGGTATTCATTTTGGGACATTTGTAGGCCTTTCCAACCCTCACACCTCCAAAACCACGAATTTCATTTTTTAACAAAACTCCCCACCAAGCCATCTAGCTATGCCGCGGTGCACCGACCAACTTTGCCATGTGCAAAACCCAACCAACTCAAAACTTTCGTGCACCAAAACTTTGATGGTATTCATTTTGGGACATTTGTAGGCCTTTCCAACCCTCACACCTCAAAAACCACGAATTTCATTTTTTCACAAAACTCCCCACCAAGCCATCTAGCTATGCCGCGGTGCACCGACCAACTTTGCCATGTGCAAAACCCAACCAACTCAAAACTTTCGTGCACCAAGACTTTCATGGTATTCATTTTGGGACATTTGTAGGCCTTTCCAACCCTCACATCTCAAAAACCACGAATTTCATTTTTTCACAAAACTCCCCACCAAGCCATCTAGCTATGCAGCGGTCCACCGACCAACTTGGCCATGTGCAAAACCCAACCAACTCAAAACTTTTGTGCATCAAGACTTTCTTGGTATTCATTTGGGGGCATTTGTAGGCCATTCAAACCCTCACATCTCAAAAACCACGAATTTCATTTTTTCACAAAACTCCCCACCAAGCCATCTACCTTTGTCGTGGTGCACCGACAACCTTGGCCATGTGCAAAACCCAACCAACTCAAAACTTTCGTGCACCAAAACTTTGATGGTATTCATTTTGGGACATTTGTAGGCCTTTCCAACCCTCACACCTCAAAAACCACGAATTTCATTTTTTCACAAAACTCCCCACCAAGCCATCTACCTTTGTCGTGGTGCACCGACAACCTTGGCCATGTGCAAAACCCAACCAACTCAAAACTTTCGTGCACCAAAACTTTGATGGTATTCATTTTGGGACATTTGTAGGCCTTTCCAACCCTCACACCTCAAAAACCACGAATTTCATTTTTTCACAAAACTCCCCACCAAGCCATCTAGCTATGCCGCGGTGCACCGACCAACTTTGCCATGTGCAAAACCCAACCAACTCAAAAATTTTGTGCATCAAGACTTTCTTGGTATTCATTTGGGGGCATTTGTAGGCCATTCAAACCCTCGCATCTCAAAAACCACGAATTTCATTTTTTCACAAAACTCCCCACCAAGCCATCTAGCAATGCTGCGGTGCACCGACAACCTTGGCCATGTGCAAAACCCAACCAACTCAAAACTTTCGTGCACCAAGACTTTCATGGTATTCATTTTGGGACATTTGTAGGGCATTCCAACCCTCACATCTCAAAAACCACGAATTTCATTTTTTCACAAAACTCCCCACTAAGCCATCTACCTATGTCGTGGTTCACCGACCAACTTGGCGACGTGCAAAACCCAACCAACTCAAAACTTTTGTGCACCAAGACTTTCATGGTATTCATTTGGGGGCATTTGTAGGCCATTCCAACCCTCACATCTCAAAATCCACGAATTTCATTTTTTCAAAAAACTCCCCACCAAGCCATCTAGCTATGCCGCGGTGCACCGACCAACTTGGCCATGTGCAAAACCCAACCAACTCAAAACTTTTGTGCACCAAACATTCATGGTATTCATTTGGGGACAATTGTAGGCCATTCCAACCCTCACATCTCAAAAACCACGAATTTCATTTTTTCACAAAACTCCCCACCAAGACATCTAGCTTTGCCGCGGTGCACCGACCAACTTGGCCATGTGCAAAACCCAACCAACTCAAAACTTTTGTGCACCAAGACTTTCATGGTATTAATTTGGGGGCTTTTGTAGGCCATTCCAACCCTCACATCTCAAAAACCACAAATTTCATTTTTTCACAAAACTCCCCACCAAGCCATCTACGTATGTCGTGGTGCACCGACAACCTTGGCCATGTGCAAAACCCAACCAACTCAAAACTTTCGTGCACCAAGACTTTCATGGTATTCATTTTGGGACATTTGTAGGCCTTTCCAACCCTCACATCTCAAAAACCACGAATTTCATTTTTTCACAAAACTCCCCACCAAGCCATCTAGCTGTGCAGCGGTCCACCGACCAACTTGGCCATGTGCAAAACCCAACCAACTCAAAACTTTTGTGCATCAAGACTTTCTTGGTATTCATTTGGGGGCATTTGTAGGGCATTCAAACCCTCACATCTCAAAAACCACGAATTTCATTTTTTCACAAAACTCCCCACCAAGCCATCTAGCAATGCTGCGGTGCACCGACAACCTTGGCAATGTGCAAAACCCAACCAACTCAAAACTTTCGTGCACCAAGACTTTCATGGTATTCATTTTGGGACATTTGTAGGGCATTCCAACCCTCACATCTCAAAAACCACGAATTTCATTTTTTCACAAAACTCCCCACCAAGCCATCTACTTATGCCGTGGTGCACCGACAACCTTGGCCATGTGCAAAACCCAACCAACTCAAAACTTTCGTGCACCAAGACTTTCATGGTATTCATTTTGGGACATTTGTAGGGCATTCCAACCCTCACATCTCAAAAACCACGAATTTCATTTTTTCACAAAACTCCCCACTAAGCCATCTACCTATGTCGTGGTTCACCGACCAACTTGGCGACGTGCAAAACCCAACCAACTCAAAACTTTTGTGCACCAAGACTTTCATGGTATTCATTTGGGGGCATTTGTAGGCCATTCCAACCCTCACATCTCAAAATCCACGAATTTCATTTTTTCAAAAAACTCCCCACCAAGCCATCTAGCTATGCCGCGGTGCACCGACCAACTTGGCCATGTGCAAAACCCAACCAACTCAAAACTTTTGTGCACCAAACATTCATGGTATTCATTTGGGGACAATTGTAGGCCATTCCAACCCTCACATCTCAAAAACCACGAATTTCATTTTTTCACAAAACTCCCCACCAAGACATCTAGCTTTGCCGCGGTGCACCGACCAACTTGGCCATGTGCAAAACCCAACCAACTCAAAACTTTTGTGCACCAAGACTTTCATGGTATTAATTTGGGGGCTTTTGTAGGCCATTCCAACCCTCACATCTCAAAAACCACAAATTTCATTTTTTCACAAAACTCCCCACCAAGCCATCTACGTATGTCGTGGTGCACCGACAACCTTGGCCATGTGCAAAACCCAACCAACTCAAAACTTTCGTGCACCAAGACTTTCATGGTATTCATTTTGGGACATTTGTAGGCCTTTCCAACCCTCACATCTCAAAAACCACGAATTTCATTTTTTCACAAAACTCCCCACCAAGCCATCTAGCTATGCAGCGGTCCACCGACCAACTTGGCCATGTGCAAAACCCAACCAACTCAAAACTTTTGTGCATCAAGACTTTCTTGGTATTCATTTGGGGGCATTTGTAGGGCATTCAAACCCTCACATCTCAAAAACCACGAATTTCATTTTTTCACAAAACTCCCCACCAAGCCATCTAGCAATGCTGCGGTGCACCGACAACCTTGGCAATGTGCAAAACCCAACCAACTCAAAACTTTCGTGCACCAAGACTTTCATGGTATTCATTTTGGGACATTTGTAGGGCATTCCAACCCTCACATCTCAAAAACCACGAATTTCATTTTTTCACAAAACTCCCCACCAAGCCATCTACTTATGCCGTGGTGCACCGACCAACTTGGCGATGTGCAAAACCCAACCAACTCAAAACTTTTGTGCACCAAGACTTTCATGGTATTCATTTGGGGGCATTTGTAGGCCATTCCAACCCTCACATCTCAAAAACCACGAATTTCATTTTTTCAAAAAACTCCCCACCAAGCCATCTAGCTATGCCGCGGTGCACCGACCAACTTGGCCATGTGCAAAACCCAACCAACTCAAAACTTTTGTGCACCAAGACTTTCATGGTATTCATTTGGGGGCATTTGTAGGCCATTCCAACCCTCACATCTCCAAAACCACGAATTTCATTTTTTCACAAAACTCCCCACCAAGCCATCTAGCTATACTGCGGTGCACCGACCAACTTGGCCATATGCAAAACCCAACCAACTCAAAACTTTTGTGCACCAAACATTCATGGTATTCCTTTGGGGGCAATTGTAGGCCATTCCAACCCTCACATCTCAAAAACCACGAATTTCATTTTTTCACAAAACTCCCCACCAAGACATCTAGTTATGCCGCGATGCACCGACCAACTTGGCCATGTGCAAAACCCAACCAACTCAAAACTTTTGTGAACCAAGACCTTCATGGTATTAATTTGGGGGCTTTTGTAGGCCATTCCAACCCTCACATCTCAAAAACCACGAATTTCATTTTTTCACAAAACTCCCCACCAAGCCATCTACCTATGTCGTGGTGCACCGACAACCTTGGCCATGTGCAAAACCCAACCAACTCAAAACTTTCGTGCACCAAGACTTTCATGGTATTCATTTTGGGACATTTGTAGGCCTTTCCAACCCTCACACCTCCAAAACCACGAATTTCATTTTTTAACAAAACTCCCCACCAAGCCATCTAGCTATGCCGCGGTGCACCAACCAACTTTGCCATGTGCAAAACCCAACCAACTCAAAAATTTTGTGCATCAAGACTTTCTTGGTATTCATTTGGGGGCATTTGTAGGCCATTCAAACCCTCACATCTCAAAAACCACGAATTTCATTTTTTCACAAAACTCCCCACCAAGCCATCTAGCAATGCTGCGGTGCACCGACAACCTTGGCCATGTGCAAAACCCAACCAACTCAAAACTTTCGTGCACCAAGACTTTCATGGTATTCATTTTGGGACATTTGTAGGCCTTTCCAACCCTCACATCTCAAAAACCACGAATTTCATTTTTTCACAAAACTCCCCACCAAGCCATCTAGCTATGCAGCGGTGCACCGACCAACTTGGCCATGTGCAAAACCCAACCAACTCAAAACTTTTGTGCATCAAGACTTTCTTGGTATTCATTTGGGGGCATTTGTAGGCCATTCAAACCCTCACATCTCAAAAACCACAAATTTCATTTTTTCACAAAACTCCCCACCAAGCCATCTAGCAATGCTGCGGTGCACCGACAACCTTGGCAATGTGCAAAACCCAACCAACTCAAAACTTTCGTGCACCAAGACTTTCATGGTATTCATTTTGGGACATTTGTAGGGCATTCCAACCCTCACATCTCAAAAACCACGAATTTCATTTTTTCACAAAACTCCCCACCAAGCCATCTACTTATGCCGTGGTGCACCGACCAACTTGGCGATGTGCAAAACCCAACCAACTCAAAATTTTTGTGCACCAAGACTTTCATGGTATTCATTTGGGGGCATTTGTAGGCCATTCCAACCCTCACATCTCAAAAACCACGAATTTCATTTTTTCAAAAAACTCCCCACCAAGCCATCTAGCTATGCCGCGGTGCACCGACCAACTTGGCCATGTGCAAAACCCAACCAACTCAAAACTTTTGTGCACCAAGACTTTCATGGTATTCATTTGGGGGCATTTGTAGGCCATTCCAACCCTCACATCTCCAAAACCACGAATTTCACTTTTTCACAAAACTCCCCACCAAGCCATCTGCCTATGCCGTGGCGCACCGACCAACTTGGCCATATGCAAAACCCAACCAACTCAAAACTTTTGTGCACCAAGACTTTCATGGTATTCATTTGGGGGCATTTGTAGGCCATTCCCACCCTCACATCTCAAAAACCACGAATTTCATTTTTTCACAAAACTCCCCACCAAGCCATCTAGCTATACTGCGGTGCACCGACCAACTTGGCCATATGCAAAACCCAACCAACTCAAAACTTTTGTGCACCAAACATTCATGGTATTCCTTTGGGGGCAATTGTAGGCCATTCCAACCCTCACATCTCAAAAACCACGAATTTCATTTTTTCACAAAACTCCCCACCAAGACATCTAGTTATGCCGCGATGCACCGACCAACTTGGCCATGTGCAAAACCCAACCAACTCAAAACTTTTGTGAACCAAGACCTTCATGGTATTAATTTGGGGGCTTTTGTAGGCCATTCCAACCCTCACATCTCAAAAACCACGAATTTCATTTTTTCACAAAACTCCCCACCAAGCCATCTACCTTTGTCGTGGTGCACCGACAACCTTGGCCATGTGCAAAACCCAACCAACTCAAAACTTTCGTGCACCAAGACTTTCATGGTATTCATTTTGGGACATTTGTAGGCCTTTCCAACCCTCACACCTCCAAAACCACGAATTTCATTTTTTAACAAAACTCCCCACCAAGCCATCTAGCTATGCCGCGGTGCACCGACCAACTTTGCCATGTGCAAAACCCAACCAACTCAAAAATTTTGTGCATCAAGACTTTCTTGGTATTCATTTGGGGGCATTTGTAGGCCATTCAAACCCTCACATCTCAAGAACCACGAATTTCATTTTTTCACAAAACTCCCCACCAAGCCATCTAGCAATGCTGCGGTGCACCGACAACCTTGGCCATGTGCAAAACCCAACCAACTCAAAACTTTCGTGCACCAAGACTTTCATGGTATTCATTTTGGGACATTTGTAGGCCTTTCCAACCCTCACATCTCAAAAATCACGAATTTCATTTTTTCACAAAACTCCCCACCAAGCCATCTACCTTTGTCGTGGTGCACCGACAACCTTGGCCATGTGCAAAACCCAACCAACTCAAAACTTTCGTGTACCAAAACTTTCATGGTATTCATTTTGGGACATTTGTAGGCCTTTCCAACCCTCACACCTCAAAAACCACGAATTTCATTTTTTCACAAAACTCCCCACCAAGCCATCTAGCTATGCCGCGGTGCACCGACCAACTTTGCCATGTGCAAAACCCAACCAACTCAAAAAATTTTGTGCATCAAGACTTTCTTGGTATTCATTTGGGGGCATTTGTAGGCCATTCAAACCCTCGCATCTCAAAAACCACGAATTTCATTTTTTCACAAAACTCCCCACCAAGCCATCTAGCAAGGTGCACCGACAACCTTGGCCATGTGCAAAACCCAACCAACTCAAAACTTTCGTGCACCAAGACTTTCATGGTATTCATTTTGGGACATTTGTAGGGCATTCCAACCCTCACATCTCAAAAACCACGAATTTCATTTTTTCACAAAACTCCCCACCAAGCCATCTACCTATGTCGTGGTTCACCGACCAACTTGGCGACGTGCAAAACCCAACCAACTCAAAACTTTTGTGCACCAAGACTTTCATGGTATTCATTTGGGGGCATTTGTAGGCCATTCCAACCCTCACATCTCAAAATCCACGAATTTCATTTTTTCAAAAAACTCCCCACCAAGCCATCTAGCTATGCCGCGGTGCACCGACCAACTTGGCCATGTGCAAAACCCAACCAACTCAAAACTTTTGTGCACCAAACATTCATGGTATTCATTTGGGGACAATTGTAGGCCATTCCAACCCTCACATCTCAAAAACCACGAATTTCATTTTTTCACAAAACTCCCCACCAAGACATCTAGCTTTGCCGCGGTGCACCGACCAACTTGGCCATGTGCAAAACCCAACCAACTCAAAACTTTTGTGCACCAAGACTTTCATGGTATTAATTTGGGGGCTTTTGTAGGCCATTCCAACCCTCACATCTCAAAAACCACAAATTTCATTTTTTCACAAAACTCCCCACCAAGCCATCTACGTATGTCGTGGTGCACCGACAACCTTGGCCATGTGCAAAACCCAACCAACTCAAAACTTTCGTGCACCAAGACTTTCATGGTATTCATTTTGGGACATTTGTAGGCCTTTCCAACCCTCACATCTCAAAAACCACGAATTTCATTTTTTCACAAAACTCCCCACCAAGCCATCTAGCTATGCAGCGGTGCACCGACCAACTTGGCCATGTGCAAAACCCAACCAACTCAAAAATTTTGTGCATCAAGACTTTCTTGGTATTCATTTGGGGGCATTTGTAGGCCATTCAAACCCTCGCATCTCAAAAACCACGAATTTCATTTTTTCACAAAACTCCCCACCAAGCCATCTAGCAATGCTGCGGTGCACCGACAACCTTGGCCATGTGCAAAACCCAACCAACTCAAAACTTTCGTGCACCAAGACTTTCATGGTATTCATTTTGGGACATTTGTAGGGCATTCCAACCCTCACATCTCAAAAACCACGAATTTCATTTTTTCACAAAACTCCCCACCAAGCCATCTACCTATGTCGTGGTTCACCGACCAACTTGGCGACGTGCAAAACCCAACCAACTCAAAACTTTTGTGCACCAAGACTTTCATGGTATTCATTTGGGGGCATTTGTAGGCCATTCCAACCCTCACATCTCAAAATCCACGAATTTCATTTTTTCAAAAAACTCCCCACCAAGCCATCTAGCTATGCCGCGGTGCACCGACCAACTTGGCCATGTGCAAAACCCAACCAACTCAAAACTTTTGTGCACCAAACATTCATGGTATTCATTTGGGGACAATTGTAGGCCATTCCAACCCTCACTTCTCAAAAACCACGAATTTCATTTTTTCACAAAACTCCCCACCAAGACATCTAGCTTTGCCGCGGTGCACCGACCAACTTGGCCATGTGAAAAACCCAACCAACTCAAAACGTTTGTGCACCAAGACTTTCATGGTATTAATTTGGGGGCTTTTGTAGGCCATTCCAACCCTCACATCTCAAAAACCACAAATTTCATTTTTTCACAAAACTCCCCACCAAGCCATCTACGTATGTCGTGGTGCACCGACAACCTTGGCCATGTGCAAAACCCAACCAACTCAAAACTTTCGTGCACCAAGACATTCATGGTATTCATTTTGGGACATTTGTAGGCCTTTCCAACCCTCACATCTCAAAAACCACGAATTTCATTTTTTCACAAAACTCCCCACCAAGCCATCTAGCTATGCAGCGGTGCACCGACCAACTTGGCCATGTGCAAAACCCAACCAACTCAAAACTTTTGTGCATCAAGACTTTCTTGGTATTCATTTGGGGGCATTTGTAGGCCATTCAAACCCTCACATCTCAAAAACCACGAATTTCATTTTTTCACAAAACTCCCCACCAATCCATCTAGCAATGCTGCGGTGCACCGACAACCTTGGCCATGTGCAAAACCCAACCAACTCAAAACTTTCGTGCACCAAGACTTTCATGGTATTCATGTTGGGACATTTGTAGGCCTTTCCAACCCTCACATCTCAAAAACCACGAATTTCATTTTTTCACAAAACTCCCCACCAAGCCATCTAGCTATGCAGCGGTGCACCGACCAACTTGGCCATGTGCAAAACCCAACCAACTCAAAAATTTTGTGCATCAAGACTTTCTTGGTATTCATTTGGGGGCATTTGTAGGCCATTCAAACCCTCGCATCTCAAAAACCACGAATTTCATTTTTTCACAAAACTCCCCACCAAGCCATCTAGCAATGCTGCGGTGCACCGACAACCTTGGCCATGTGCAAAACCCAACCAACTCAAAACTTTCGTGCACCAAGACTTTCATGGTATTCATTTTGGGACATTTGTAGGGCATTCCAACCCTCACATCTCAAAAACCACGAATTTCATTTTTTCACAAAACTCCCCACCAAGCCATCTACCTATGTCGTGGTTCACCGACCAACTTGGCGACGTGCAAAACCCAACCAACTCAAAACTTTTGTGCACCAAGACTTTCATGGTATTCATTTGGGGGCATTTGTAGGCCATTCCAACCCTCACATCTCAAAATCCACGAATTTCATTTTTTCAAAAAACTCCCCATCAAGCCATCTAGCTATGCCGCGGTGCACCGACCAACTTGGCCATTTGCAAAACCCAACCAACTCAAAACTTTTGTGCACCAAACATTCATGGTATTCATTTGGGGACAATTGTAGGCCATTCCAACCCTCACTTCTCAAAAACCACGAATTTCATTTTTTCACAAAACTCCCCACCAAGACATCTAGCTTTGCCGCGGTGCACCGACCAACTTGGCCATGTGCAAAACCCAACCAACTCAAAACTTTTGTGCACCAAGACTTTCATGGTATTAATTTGGGGGCTTTTGTAGGCCATTCCAACCCTCACATCTCAAAAACCACAAATTTCATTTTTTCACAAAACTCCCCACCAAGCCATCTAGCTATGCCGCGGTGCACCGACAACCTTGGCCATGTGCAAAACCCAACCAACTCAAAACTTTCGTGCACCAAGACTTTCATGGTATTCATTTTGGGACATTTGTAGGCCTTTCCAACCCTCACATCTCAAAAACCACGAATTTCATTTTTTCACAAAACTCCCCACCAAGCCATCTAGCTATGCAGCGGTGCACCGACCAACTTGGCCATGTGCAAAACCCAACCAACTCAAAACTTTTGTGCATCAAGACTTTCTTGGTATTCATTTGGGGGCATTTGTAGGCCATTCAAACCCTCACATCTCAAAAACCACGAATTTCATTTTTTCACAAAACTCCCCACCAATCCATCTAGCAATGCTGCGGTGCACCGACAACCTTGGCCATGTGCAAAACCCAACCAACTCAAAACTTTCGTGCACCAAGACTTTCATGGTATTCATTTTGGGACATTTGTAGGCCTTTCCAACCCTCACATCTCAAAAACCACGAATTTCATTTTTTCACAAAACTCCCCACCAAGCCATCTAGCTATGCAGCGGTGCACCGACCAACTTGGCCATGTGCAAAACCCAACCAACTCAAAAATTTTGTGCATCAAGACTTTCTTGGTATTCATTTGGGGGCATTTGTAGGCCATTCAAACCCTCGCATCTCAAAAACCACGAATTTCATTTTTTCACAAAACTCCCCACCAAGCCATCTAGCAATGCTGCGGTGCACCGACAACCTTGGCCATGTGCAAAACCCAACCAACTCAAAACTTTCGTGCACCAAGACTTTCATGGTATTCATTTTGGGACATTTGTAGGGCATTCCAACCCTCACATCTCAAAAACCACGAATTTCATTTTTTCACAAAACTCCCCACCAAGCCATCTACCTATGTCGTGGTTCACCGACCAACTTGGCGACGTGCAAAACCCAACCAACTCAAAACTGTTGTGCACCAAGACTTTCATGGTATTCATTTGGGGGCATTTGTAGGCCATTCCAACCCTCACATCTCAAAATCCACGAATTTCATTTTTTCAAAAAACTCCCCACCAAGCCATCTAGCTATGCCGCGGTGCACCGACCAACTTGGCCATGTGCAAAACCCAACCAACTCAAAACTTTTGTGCACCAAACATTCATGGTATTCATTTGGGGACAATTGTAAGCCATTCCAACCCTCACTTCTCAAAAACCACGAATTTCATTTTTTCACAAAACTCCCCACCAAGACATCTAGCTTTGCCGCGGTGCACCGACCAACTTGGCCATGTGCAAAACCCAACCAACTCAAAACTTTTGTGCACCAAGACTTTCATGGTATTAATTTGGGGGCTTTTGTAGGCCATTCCAACCCTCACATCTCAAAAACCACAAATTTCATTTTTTCACAAAACTCCCCACCAAGCCATCTACGTATGTCGTGGTGCACCGACAAACTGGGCCATGTGCAAAACCCAACCAACTCAATACTTTTGTGCACCAAGAATTTCATGGTATTCATTTGGGGGCATTTGTAGGCCATTCCAACCCTCACATCTCAAAAACCATGAATTTCATTTTTTCACAAAACTCCCCACCAAGCCATCTAGCAATGCTGCGGAGCACCGACAACCTTGGCCATGTGCAAAACCCAACAAACTCAAAACTTTCGTGCACCAAGACTTTCATGGTATTCATTTTGGGACATTTGTAGGCCATTCCAACCCTCACATCTCAAAAACCACGAATTTCATTTTTTCACAAAACTCCCCACCAAGCCATCTCCCTATGCCGTGGTGCACCGACCAACTTGGTCATGTGCAAAACCCAACCAACTCAAAACTTTTGTACACCAAGACTTTCATGGTATTCATTTGGGGGCATTTGTAGGCCATTCCCACCCTCACATCTCAAAAACCACGAATTTCATTTTTTCACAAAACTCCCCACCAAGCCATCTAGATATGCTGCGGTGCACCGACCAACTTGGCCATATGCAAAACCCAAACAACTCAAAACTTTTGTGCACCAAACATTCATGGTATTCATTTGGGGGCAATTGTAGGCCATTCCAACCCTCACATCTCAAAAACCACGAATTTCATTTTTTCACAAAACTCCCCACCAAGACATCTAGCTATGCCGCGGTGCACCGACCAACTTGGCCATGTGCAAAACCCAACCAACTCAAAACTTTTGTGCACCAAGACTTTCATGGTATTAATTTGGGGGCTTTTGTAGGCCATCCCAACCCTCACATCTCAAAAACCACGAATTTCATTTTTTCACAAAACTCCCCACCAAGCCATCTACCTATGTCGTGGTGCACCGACAACCTTGGCCATGTGCAAAACCCAACCAACTCAAAACTTTCGTGCACCAAGACTTTCATGGTATTCATTTTGGCACATTTGTAGGCCTTTCCAACCCTCACATCTCAAAAACCACGAATTTCATTTTTTCACAAAACTCCCCACCAAGCCATCTAGCTATGCCGCGGTGCACCGACCAACTTGGCCATGTGCAAAACCCAACCAACTCAAAACTTTTGTGCATCAAGACTTTCTTGGTATTCATTTGGGGGCATTTGTAGGCCATTCAAACCCTCACATCTCAAAAACCACGAATTTCATTTTTTCACAAAACTCCCCACCAAGCCATCTAGCTATGCTGCGGTGCACCGACCAACTTGGCCATGTGCAAAACCCAACCAACTCAAAACTTTTGTGCACCAAACTTTCATGGTATTCATTTTGGGACATTTGTAGGGCATTCCAACCCTCACATCTCAAAAACCACGAATTTCATTTTTTCACAAAACTCCCCACCAAGCCATCTACCTATGCTGTGGTGCACCGACCAACTTGGCGACGTGCAAAACCCAACCAACTCAAAACTTTTGTGCACCAAGACTTTCATGGTATTCGTTTGGGGGCATTGGTAGGCCATTCCAACCCTCATATCTCAAAAACCACGAATTTCATTTTTTCAAAAAACTCCGCACCAAGCCATCTAGCTATGCCGCGGTGCACCGACCAACTTGGCCATGTGCAAAACCCAACCAACTCAAAACTTTTGTGCACCAAACATTCATGGTATTCATTTCGGGGCAATTGTAGGCCATTCCAACCCTCACATCTCAAAAACCACGAATTTCATTTTTTCACAAAACTCCCCACCAAGCCATCTAGCTATGCTGCGGTGCACCGACCAACTTGGCCATATGCAAAACCCAACCAACTCAAAAATTTTGTGCACCAAACATTCATGGTATTCATTTGGGGGATTTGTAGGCCATTCCAACCCTCACATCTCAAAAACCACGAATTTCATTTTTTCACAAAACTCTCCACCATGCCATCTACCCATGCCTTGGCGCACCGACCAACTTGGCCATGGGCAAAACCCAACCAACTCAAAACCTTTGTGCACCAAGACTTTCATGGTATTCATTTGGAGGCATTTGTAGGCCATTCCAACCCTCACATCTCAAAAACCACGAATTTCATTTTTTCACAAAACTCCCCACCAAGCCATCTAGCTATGCCGCGGTGCACCGACCAACTTGGCCATGTGCAAAACCCAACCAACTCAAAACTTTTGTGCATCAAGACTTTCTTGGTATTCATTTGGGGGCATTTGTAGGCCATTCCAACCCTCACATCTCAAAAACCACGAATTTCATTTTTTCACAAAACTCCCCACCAAGCCATCTAGCTATGCCGCGGTGCACCGACCAACTTGGCCATGTGCAAAACCCAACCAACTCAAAACTTTTGTGCATCAAGACTTTCTTGGTATTCATTTGGGGGCATTTGTAGGCCATTCAAACCCTCACATCTCAAAAACCACGAATTTCATTTTTTCACAAAACTCCCCACCAAGGCATATAGCTATGCTGCGGTGCACTAACCAACTTGGCCATGTGCAAAACCCAACCAACTCAAAACTTTCGTGCACCAAACATTCATGGTATTCATTTGGGGGATTTGTAGGCCATTCCAACCCTCACATCTCAAAAACCACGAATTTCATTTTTTCACAAAACTCTCCACCATGCCATCTACCCATGCCTTTGTGCACCGACCAACTTGGCCATGGGCAAAACCCAACCAACTCAAAACTTTTGTGCACCAAGACTTTCATGGTATTCATTTGGAGGCATTTGTAGGCCATTCCAACCCTCACATCTCAAAAACCACGAATTTCATTTTTTCACAAAACTCCCCACCAAGGCATATAGCTATGCTGCGGTGCACCGACCAACTTGGCCATGTGCAAAACCCAACCAACTCAAAACTTTTGTGCACCAAACATTCATGGTATTCATTTGGGGGCATTTGTAGGCCATTCCAACCCTCACATCTCAAAAACCACGAATTTCATTTTTTCTCAAAACCCCCCACCATGCCATTTAGCTATGCCGCGGTGCACCGACCAACTTGGCCATGTGTAAAACCCAACCAACTCAAAACTTTTGTGCACCAAGACTTTCATGGTATTCATTTGGGGGCATTTGTAGGCCATTCCAACCCTCACATCTCAAAAACCACGAATTTCATTTTTTCACAAAACTCCCCACCAAGCCATCTAGCCATGCCGCGGTGCACCGACCAACTTGGCCATGTGCAAAACCCAACCAACTCAAAACTTTTGTGCATCAAGACTTTCTTGGTATTCATTTGGGGGCATTTGTAGGCCATTCCAACCCTCACATCTCAAAAACCACGAATTTCATTTTTTCACAAAACTCCCCACCAAGCCATCTAGCTATGCCGCGGTGCACCGACCAACTTGGCCATGTGCAAAACCCAACCAACTCAAAACTTTTGTGCATCAAGACTTTCTTGGTATTCATTTGGGGGCATTTGTAGGCCATTCAAACCCTCACATCTCAAAAACCACGAATTTCATTTTTTCACAAAACTCTCCACCAATCCATCTAGCAATGCTGCGGTGCACCGACAACCTTGGCCATGTGCAAAACCCAACCAACTCAAAACTTTCCTGCACCAAGACTTTCATGGTATTCATTTTGGGACATTTGTAGGGCATTCCAACCCTCACATCTCAAAAACCACGAATTTCATTTTTTCACAACACTCCCCACCAAGCCATCTACCTATGCTGTGGTGCACCGACCAACTTGGCGACGTGCAAAACCCAACCAACTCAAAACTTTTGTGCACCAAGACTTTCATGGTATTCATTTGGGGGCATTTGTACGCCATTCCAACCCTCACATCTCAAAAACCACGAATTTCATTTTTTCAAAAAACTCCCCACCAAGCCATCTAGCTATGCCGCGGTGCACCGACCAACTTGGCCATGTGCAAAACCCAACCAACTCAAAACTTTTGTGCACCAAACATTCATGGTATTCATTTGGGGGCAATTGTAGGCCATTCCAACCCTCACATCTCAAAAACCACGAATTTCATTTTTTCACAAAACTCCCCACCAAGACATCTAGCTATGCCGCGGTGCACCGACCAACTTGGCCATGTGCAAAACCCAACCAACTCAAAAGTTTTCTGCACCAAGACTTTCTTGGTATTAATTTGGGGGCTTTTGTAGGCCATTCCAACCCTCACATCTCAAAAACCACGAATTTCATTTTTTCACAAAACTCCCCACCAAGCCATCTACCTATGTCGTGGTGCACCGACAACCTTGGCCATGTGCAAAACCCAACCAACTCAAAACTTTCGTGCACCAAGACTTTCATGGTATTCATTTTGGGACATTTGTAGGCCTTTCCAACCCTCACATCTCAAAAACCACGAATTTCATTTTTTCACAAAACTCCCCACCAAGCCATCTAGCTATGCAGCGGTGCACCGACCAACTTGGCCATGTGCAAAACCCAACCAACTCAAAACTTTCGTGCACCAAGACTTTCATGGTATTTATTTTGGGACATTTGTAGGCCTTTCCAACCCTCACATCTCAAAAACCACGAATTTCATTTTTTCACAAAACTCCCCACTAAGCCATCTAGCAATGCTGCGGTGCACCTACAACCTTGGCCATGTGCAAAACCCAACCAACTCAAAACTTTCGTGCACCAAGACTTTCATGGTATTCATTTTGGGACATTTGTAGACCATTCCAACCCTCACATCTCAAAAACCACGAATTTCATTTTTTCACAAAACTCCCCACCAAGCCATCTACCTATGCCGTGGTGCACTGACCAACTTGGCCATGTGCAAAACCCAACCAACTCAAAACTTTTGTGCACTAAGACTTTCATGGTATTCATTTGGGGGCATTTGTAGGTCATTCCCACCCTCACATCTCAAAAACCACGAATTTCATTTTTTCACAAAACTCCCCACCAAGCCATCTAGCTATGCTGCTGTGCACCGACAAACTTGGCCATATGCAAAACCCAACCAACTCAATACTTTTGTGCACCAAACATTCATGGTATTCATTTGGGGGCAATTGTAGGCAATTCCAACCCTCACATCTCAAAAACCACGAATTTCATTTTTTCACAAAACTCCCCACCAAGACATCTAGCTATGCCGCGGTGCACCGACCAACTTGGCCATGTGCAAAACCCAACCAACTCCAAACTTTTGTGCACCAAGACTTTCATGGTATTAATTTGGGGGCTTTTGTAGGCCATTCCAACCCTCACATCTCAAAAACCACGAATTTCATTTTTTCACAAAACTCCCCACCAAGCCATCTGCCTATGCCGTGGCGCACCGACCAACTTCGCCATGTGCAAAACCCAACCAACTCAAAACTTTTGTTCATCAAGACTTTCTTGGTATTCATTTGGGGGCATTTGTAGGCCATTCAAACCCTCACATCTCAAAAACCACGAATTTCATTTTTTCACAAAACTCTCCACCAAGCCATCTAGCAATGCTGCGGTGCACCGACAACCTTGGCCATGTGCAAAACCCAACCAACTCAAAACTTTTGTGCACCAAACATTCATGGTATTCATTTGGGGGCATTTGTAGGTCATTCCAACCCTCACATCTCAAAAACCACGAATTTCATTTTTTCTCAAAACCCCCCACCATGCCATTTAGCTATGCCGCGGTGCACCGACCAACTTGGCCATGTGTAAAACCCAACCAACTCAAAACTTTTGTGCACCAAGACTTTCATGGTATTCATTTGGGGGCATTTGTAGGCCATTCCAACCCTCACATCTCAAAAACCACGAATTTCATTTTTTCTCAAAACCCCCCACCATGCCATTTAGCTATGCCGCGGTGCACCGACCAACTTGGCCATGTGTAAAACCCAACCAACTCAAAACTTTTGTGCACCAAGACTTTCATGGTATTCATTTGGGGGCATTTGTAGGCCATTCCAACCCTCACATCTCAAAAACCACGAATTTCATTTTTTCACAAAACTCCCCACCAAGCCATCTAGCCATGCCGCGATGCACCAACCAACTTGGCCATGTGCAAAACCCAACCAACTCAAAACTTTTGTGCATCAAGACTTTCTTGGTATTCATTTGGGGGCATTTGTAGGCCATTCCAACCCTCACATCTCAAAAACCACGAATTTCATTTTTTTCACAAAACTCCCCACCAAGCCATCTAGCTATGCCGCGGTGCACCGACCAACTTGGCCATGTGCAAAACCCAACCAACTCAAAACTTTTGTGCATCAAGACTTTCTTGGTATTCATTTGGGGGCATTTGTAGGCCATTCAAACCCTCACATCTCAAAAACCACGAATTTCATTTTTTCACAAAACTCTCCACCAATCCATCTAGCAATGCTGCGGTGCACCGACAAACTGGGCCATGTGCAAAACCCAACCAACTCAAAACTTTCCTGCACCAAGACTTTCATGGTATTCATTTTGGGACATTTGTAGGGCATTCCAACCCTCACATCTCAAAAACCACGAATTTCATTTTTTCACAAAACTCCCCACCAAGCCATCTACCTATGCTGTGGTGCACCGACCAACTTGGCGACGTGCAAAACCCAACCAACTCAAAACTTTTGTGCACCAAGACTTTCATGGTATTCATTTGGGGGCATTTGTACGCCATTCCAACCCTCACATCTCAAAAACCACGAATTTCATTTTTTCAAAAAACTCCCCACCAAGCCATCTAGCTATGCCGCGGTGCACCGACCAACTTGGCCATGTGCAAAACCCAACCAACTCAAAACTTTTGTGCACCAAACATTCATGGTATTCATTTGGGGGCAATTGTAGGCCATTCCAACCCTCACATCTCAAAAACCACGAATTTCATTTTTTCACAAAACTCCCCACCAAGACATCTAGCTATGCCGCGGTGCACCGACCAACTTGGCCATGTGCAAAACCCAACCAACTCAAAAGTTTTCTGCACCAAGACTTTCTTGGTATTAATTTGGGGGCTTTTGTAGGCCATTCCAACCCTCACATCTCAAAAACCACGAATTTCATTTTTTCACAAAACTCCCCACCAAGCCATCTACCTATGTCGTGGTGCACCGACAACCTTGGCCATGTGCAAAACCCAACCAACTCAAAACTTTCGTGCACCAAGACTTTCATGGTATTCATTTTGGGACATTTGTAGGCCTTTCCAACCCTCACATCTCAAAAACCACGAATTTCATTTTTTCACAAAACTCCCCACCAAGCCATCTAGCTATGCAGCGGTGCACCGACCAACTTGGCCATGTGCAAAACCAAACCAACTCAAAACTTTCGTGCACCAAGACTTTCATGGTATTCATTTTGGGACATTTGTAGGCCTTTCCAACCCTCACATCTCAAAAACCACGAATTTCATTTTTTCACAAAACTCCCCACTAAGCCATCTAGCAATGCTGAGGTGCACCTACAACCTTGGCCATGTGCAAAACCCAACCAACTCAAAACTTTCGTGCACCAAGACTTTCATGGTATTCATTTTGGGACATTTGTAGGCCATTCCAACCCTCACATCTCAAAAACCACGAATTTCATTTTTTCACAAAACTCCCCACCAAGCCATCTACCTATGCCGTGGTGCACCGTCCAACTTGGCCATGTGCAAAACCCAACCAACTCAAAACTTTTGTGCACTAAGACTTTCATGGTATTCATTTGGGGGCATTTGTAGGTCATTCCCACCCTCACATCTCAAAAACCACGAATTTCATTTTTTCACAAAACTCCCCACTAAGCCATCTAGCAATGCTGCGGTGCACCGACAACCTTGGCCATGTGCAAAACCCAACCAACTCAAAACTTTTGTGCACCAAACATTCATGGTATTCATTTGGGGGCATTTGTAGGTCATTCCCACCCTCACATCTCAAAAACCACGAATTTCATTTTTTCACAAAACTCCCCACCAAGCCATCTAGCTATGCTGCGGTGCACCGACAAACTTGACCATATGCAAAACCCAACCAACTCAATACTTTTGTGCACCAAACATTCATGGTATTCATTTGGGGGCAATTGTAGGCAATTCCAACCCTCACATCTCAAAAACCACGAATTTCATTTTTTCACAAAACTCCCCACCAAGACATCTAGCTATGCCGCGGTGCACCGACCAACTTGGCCATGTGCAAAACCCAACCAACTCAAAACTTTTGTGCACCAAGACTTTCATGGTATTAATTTGGGGGCTTTTGTAGGCCATTCCAACCCTCACATCTCAAAAACCACGAATTTCATTTTTTCACAAAACTCCCCACCAAGCCATTTGCCTATGCCGTGGCGCACCGACCAACTTCGCCATGTGCAAAACCCAACCAACTCAAAACTTTTGTTCATCAAGACTTTCTTGGTATTCATTTGGGGGCATTTGTAGGCCATTCAAACCCTCACATCTCAAAAACCACGAATTTCATTTTTTCACAAAACTCTCCACCAAGCCATCTAGCAATGCTGCGGTGCACCGACAACCTTGGCCATGTACAAAACCCAACCAACTCAAAACTTTTGTGCACCAAACATTCATGGTATTCATTTGGGGGCATTTGTAGGCCATTCCAACCCTCACATCTCAAAAACCACGAATTTCATTTTTTCTCAAAACCCCCCACCATGCCATTTAGCTATGCCGCGGTGCACCGACCAACTTGGCCATGTGTAAAACCCAACCAACTCAAAACTTTTGTGCACCAAGACTTTCATGGTATTCATTTGGGGGCATTTGTAGGCCATTCCAACCCTCACATCTCAAAAACCACGAATTTCATTTTTTCACAAAACTCCCCACCAAGCCATCTAGCTATGCCGCGGTGCACCGACAAACTGGGCCATGTGCAAAACCCAACCAACTCAAAATTTTTGTGCACCAAGAATTTCATGGTATTCATTTGGGGGCATTTGTAGGCCATTCCAACCCTCACATCTCAAAAACCACGAATTTCATTTTTTCACAAAACTCCCCACCAAGCCATCTACCTATGTCGTGGTGCACCGACAACCTTGGCCATGTCCAAAACCCAACCAACTCAAAACTTTCGTGCACCAAGACTTTCATGGTATTCATTTTGGGACATTTGTAGGCCTTTCCAACCCTCACATCTCAAAAACCACGAATTTCATTTTTTCACAAAACTCCCCACTAAGCCATCTAGCAATGCTGCGGTGCACCTACAACCTTGGCCATGTGCAAAACCCAACCAACTCAAAACTTTCGTGCACCAAGACTTTCATGGTATTCATTTTGGGACATTTGTAGGCCATTCCAACCCTCACATCTCAAAAACCACGAATTTCATTTTTTCACAAAACTCCCCACCAAGCCATCTACCTATGCCGTGGTGCACCGACCAACTTGGCCATGTGCAAAACCCAACCAACTCAAAACTTTTGTGCACTAAGACTTTCATGGTATTCATTTGGGGGCATTTGTAGGCCATTCAAACCCTCACATCTCAAAAACCACGAATTTCATTTTTTCACAAAACTCTCCACCAAGCCATCTAGCAATGCTGCGGTGCACCGACAACCTTGGCCATGTGCAAAACCCAACCAACTCAAAACTTTTGTGCACCAAACATTCATGGTATTCATTTGGGGGCATTTGTAGGCCATTCCAACCCTCACATCTCAAAAACCACGAATTTCATTTTTTCTCAAAACCCCCCACCATGCCATTTAGCTATGCCGCGGTGCACCGACCAACTTGGCCATGTGTAAAACCCAACCAACTCAAAACTTTTGTGCACCAAGACTTTCATGGTATTCATTTGGGGGCATTTGTAGGCCATTCCAACCCTCACATCTCAAAAACCACGAATTTCATTTTTTCACAAAACTCCCCACCAAGCCATCTAGCTATGCCGCGGTGCACCGACAAACTGGGCCATGTGCAAAACCCAACCAACCCAAAACTTTTGTGCACCAAGAATTTCATGGTATTCATTTGGGGGCATTTGTAGGCCATTCCAACCCTCACATCTCAAAAACCACGAATTTCATTTTTTCACAAAACTCCCCACCAAGCCATCTACCTATGTCGTGGTGCACCGACAACCTTGGCCATGTGCAAAACCCAACCAACTCAAAACTTTCGTGCACCAAGACTTTCATTGTATTCATTTTGGGACATTTGTAGGCCTTTCCAACCCTCACATCTCAAAAACCACGAATTTCATTTTTTAACAAAACTCCCCACTAAGCCATCTAGCAATGCTGCGGTGCACCTACAACCTTGGCCATGTGCAAAACCCAACCAACTCAAAACTTTCGTGCACCAAGACTTTCATGGTATTCATTTTGGGACATTTGTAGGCCATTCCAACCCTCACATCTCAAAAACCACGAATTTCATTTTTTCACAAAACTCCCCACCAAGCCATCTACCAATGCCGTGGTGCACCGACCAACTTGGCCATGTGCAAAACCCAACCAACTCAAAACTTTTGTGCACTAAGACTTTCATGGTATTCATTTGGGGGCATTTGTAGGTCATTCCCACCCTCACATCTCAAAAACCACGAATTTCATTTTTTCACAAAACTCCCCACCAAGCCATCTAGCTATGCTGCGGTGCACCGACAAACTTGACCATATGCAAAACCCAACCAACTCAATACTTTTGTGCACCAAACATTCATGGTATTCATTTGGGGGCAATTGTAGGCAATTCCAACCCTCACATCTCAAAAACCACGAATTTCATTTTTTCACAAAACTCCCCACCAAGACATCTAGCTATGCCGCGGTGCACCGACCAACTTGGCCATGTGCAAAACCCAACCAACTCAAAACTTTTGTGCACCAAGACTTTCATGGTATTAATTTGGGGGCTTTTGTAGGCCATTCCAACCCTCACATCTCAAAAACCACGAATTTCATTTTTTCACAAAACTCCCCACCAAGCCATCTACCTATGTCGTGGTGCACCGACAACCTTGGCCATGTGCAAAACCCAACCAACTCAAAACTTTCGTGCACCAAGACTTTCATGGTATTCATTTTGGGACATTTGTAGGCCTTTCCAACCCTCACATCTCAAAAACCACGAATTTCATTTTTTCACAAAACTCCCCACCAAGCCATCTAGCTATGCCGCGGTGCACCGACCAACTTGGCCATGTGCAAAACCCAACCAACTCAAAACTTTTGTGCATCAAGACTTTCTTGGTATTCATTTGGGGGCATTTGTAGGCCATTCAAACCCTCACATCTCAAAAACCACGAATTTCATTTTTTCACAAAACTCCCCACCAAGCCATCTAGCAATGCTGCGGTGCACCGACAACTTTGGCCATGTGCAAAACCCAACCAACTCAAAACTTTCGTGCACCAAGACTTTCATGGTATTCATTTTGGGACATTTGTAGGGCATTCCAACCCTCACATCTCAAAAACCACGAATTTCATTTTTTCACAAAACTCCCCACCAAGCCATCTACCTATGCTGTGGTGCACCGACCAACTTGGCGACGTGCAAAACCCAACCAACTCAAAACTTTTGTGCACCAAGACTTTCATGGTATTCATTTGGGGGCATTTGTACGCCATTCCAACCCTCACATCTCAAAAACCACGAATTTCATTTTTTCAAAAAACTCCCCACCAAGCCATCTAGCTATGCAGCGGTGCACCGACCAACTTGGCCATGTGCAAAACCCAACCAACTCAAAACCTTTGTGCATCAAGACTTTCTTGGTATTCATTTGGGGGCATTTGTAGGCCATTCAAACCTTCACATCTCAAAAACCACGAATTTCATTTTTTCACAAAACTCCCCAC
This sequence comes from Vigna unguiculata, assembly GCF_037176805.1. NCBI lineage: Eukaryota > Viridiplantae > Streptophyta > Magnoliopsida > Fabales > Fabaceae > Vigna > Vigna unguiculata. The sequence goes on along the minus strand of NW_028196640.1, from coordinate 121,252 downwards.
CAAGCCATCTAGCAATGCTGCAGTGCACCGACAACCTTGGCCATGTGCAAAACCCAACAACCTCAAAACTTTTGTGCACCAAGAATTTCATGGTATTCATTTGGGGGCAATTGTAGGCCATTCCAACCCTCACATCTCAAAAACCACGAATTTCATTTTTTCACAAAACTCCCCACCAAGCCATCTAGCTATGCCGCGGTGCACCGACCAACTTGGCCATGTGCAAAACCCAACCAACTCAAAACTTTTGTGCACCAAACATTCATGGTATTCATTTGGGGGCATTTGTAGGCCATTCCAACCCTCACATCTCAAAAACCACGAATTTCATTTTTCCACAAAACTCCCCACCAAGCCATCTACCTATGCCGTGGTGCACCGACCAACTTGGCCATGTGCAAAACCCAACCAACTCAAAACTTTCGTGCACCAAGACTTTCATGGTATTCATTTTGGGACATTTGTAGGGCATTCCAACCCTCACATCTCAAAAACCACGAATTTCATTTTTTCACAAAACTCCCCACCAAGCCATCTACCTATGTCGTGGTGCACCGACAACCTTGGCCATGTGCAAAACCCAACCAACTCAAAACTTTCGTGCACCAAGACTTTCATGGTATTCATTTTGGGACATTTGTAGGCCTTTCCAACCCTCACATCTCAAAAACCACGAATTTCATTTTTTCACAAAACTCCCCACCAAGCCATCTAGCTATGCCGCGGTGCACCGACCAACTTGGCCATGTGCAAAACCCAACCAACTCAAAACTTTTGTGCATCAAGACTTTCTTGGTATTCATTTGGGGGCATTTGTAGGCCATTAAAACCCTCACATCTCAAAAACCACGAATTTCATTTTTTCACAAAACTCCCCACCAAGCCATCTAGCAATGCTGCGGTGCACCGACAACCTTGGCCATGTGCAAAACCCAACCAACTCAAAACTTTCGTGCACCAAGACTTTCATGGTATTCATTTTGGGACATTTCTAGGGCATTCCAACCCTCACATCTCAAAAACCACGAATTTCATTTTTTCACAAAACTCCCCACCAAGCCATCTACCTATGCCGTGGTGCACCGACCAACTTGGCGATGTGCAAAACCCAACCAACTCAAAACTTTTGTGCACCAAGTCTTTCATGGTATTCATTTGGGGGCATTTGTAGGCCATTCCAACCCTCACATCTCAAAAACCACGAATTTCATTTTTTCAAAAAACTCCCCACCAAGCCATCTAGCTATGCCGCGGTGCACCGACCAACTTGGCCATGTGCAAAACCCAACCAACTCAAAACTTTTGTGCACCAAGACTTTCATGGTATTCATTTGGGGGCATTTGTAGGCCATTCCAACCCTCACATCTCAAAAACCACGAATTTCATTTTTTCACAAAACTCTTCACCAAGCCATCTAGCTATGTCGCGGTGCACCGACAAACTAGGCCATGTGCAAAACCCAACCAACTCAAAAATTTTGTGCACCAAGAATTTCATGGTATTCATTTGGGGGCATTTGTAGGCCATTCCAACCCTCACATCTCAAAAACCACGAATTTCATTTTTTCACAAAACTCCCCACCAAGCCATCTACCTATGTCGTGGTGCACCGACAACCTTGGCCATGTGCAAAACCCAACCAACTCAAAACTTTCGTGCACCAAGACTTTCATGGTATTCATTTTGGGACATTTGTAGGCCTTTCCAACCCTCACATCTCAAAAACCACGAATTTCATTTTTTCACAAAACTCCCCACCAAGCCATCTAGCTATGCCGCTGTGCACCGACCAACTTGGCCATGTGCAAAACCCAACCAACTCAAAACTTTTGTGCATCAAGACTTTCTTGGTATTCATTTGGGGGCATTTGTAGGCCATTCAAACCCTCACATCTCAAAAACCACGAATTTCATTTTTTCACAAAACTCCCCACCAAGCCATCTAGCAATGCTGCGGTGCACCGACAACCTTGGCCATGTGCAAAACCCAACCAACTCAAAACTTTCGTGCACCAAGACTTTCATGGTATTCATTTTGGGACATTTGTAGGGCATTCCAACCCTCACATCTCAAAAACCACGAATTTCATTTTTTCACAAAACTCCCCACCAAGCCATCTACCTATGCTGTGGTGCACCGACCAACTTGGCGACGTGCAAAACCAAACCAACTCAAAACTTTTGTGCACCAAGACTTTCATGGTATTCATTTGGGGGCATTTGTACGCCATTCCAACCCTCACATCTCAAAAACCACGAATTTCATTTTTTCAAAAAACTCCCCACAAAGCCATCTAGCTATGCAGCGGTGCACCGACCAACTTGGCCATGTGCAAAACCCAACCAACTCAAAACTTTTGTGCATCAAGACTTTCTTGGTATTCATTTGGGGGCATTTGTAGGCCATTCAAACCTTCACATCTCAAAAACCACGAATTTCATTTTTTCACAAAACTCCCCACCAAGCCATCTAGCAATGCTGCAGTGCACCGACAACCTTGGCCATGTGCAAAACCCAACAACCTCAAAACTTTCGTGCACCAAGACTTTCATGGTATTCATTTTGGGACATTTGTAGGGCATTCCAACCCTCACATCTCAAAAACCACGAATTTCATTTTTTCACAAAACTCCCCACCAAGCCATCTACCTATGCCGTGGTGCACCGACCAACTTGGCGATGTGCAAAACCCAACCAACTCAAAACTTTTGTGCACCAAGTCTTTCATGGTATTCATTTGGGGGCATTTGTAGGCCATTCCAACCCTCACATCTCAAAAACCACGAATTTCATTTTTTCAAAAAACTCCCCACCAAGCCATCTAGCTATGCCGCGGTGCACCGACCAACTTGGCCATGTGCAAAACCCAACCAACTCAAAACTTTTGTGCACCAAGACTTTCATGGTATTCATTTGGGGGCATTTGTAGGCCATTCCAACCCTCACATCTCAAAAACCACGAATTTCATTTTTTCACAAAACTCTTCACCAAGCCATCTAGCTATGTCGCGGTGCACCAACAAACTGGGCCATGTGCAAAACCCAACCACCTCAAAAATTTTGTGCACCAAGAATTTCATGGTATTCATTTGGGGGCAATTGTAGGCCATTCCAACCCTCACATCTCAAAAACCACGAATTTCATTTTTTCACAAAACTCCCCACCAAGCCATCTAGCTATGCCGCGGTGCACCGACCAACTTGGCCATGTGCAAAACCCAACCAACTCAAAACTTTTGTGCATCAAGACTTTCTTGGTATTCATTTGGGGGCATTTGTAGGCCATTCAAACTCTCACATCTCAAAAACCACGAATTTCATTTTTTCACAAAACTCTCCACCAATCCATCTAGCAATGCTGCGGTGCACCGACAACCTTGGCCATGTGCAAAACCCAACCAACTCAAAACTTTTGTGCATCAAGACTTTCTTGGTATTCATTTGGGGGCATTTGTAGGCCATTCAAACCCTCACATCTCAAAAACCACGAATTTCATTTTTTCACAAAACTCCCCACCAAGCCATCTAGCAATGCTGCGGTGCACCGACAACCTTGGCCATGTGCAAAACCCAACCAACTCAAAACTTTTGTGCACCAAACATTCATGGTATTCATTTGGGGGCATTTGTAGGCCATTCCAACCCTCACATCTCAAAAACCACGAATTTCATTTTTTCTCAAAACCCCCCACCATGCCATTTAGCTATGCCGCGGTGCACCGACCAACTTGGCCATGTGTAAAACCCAACCAACTCAAAACTTTTGTGCACCAAGACTTTCATGGTATTCATTTGGGGGCATTTGTAGGCCATTCCAACCCTCACATCTCAAAAACCACGAATTTCATTTTTTCACAAAACTCCCCACCAAGCCATCTAGCCATGCCGCGGTGCACCGACCAACTTGCCCATGTGCAAAACCCAACCAACTCAAAACTTTTGTGCATCAAGACTTTCTTGGTATTCATTTGGGGGCATTTGTAGGCCATTCCAACCCTCACATCTCAAAAACCACGAATTTCATTTTTTCACAAAACTCCCCACCAAGCCATCTAGCTATGCCGCGGTGCACCGACCAACTTGGCCATGTGCAAAACCCAACCAAGTCAAAACTTTTGTGCATCAAGACTTTCTTGGTATTCATTTGGGGGCATTTGTAGGCCATTCAAACTCTCACATCTCAAAAACCACGAATTTCATTTTTTCACAAAACTCTCCACCAATCCATCTAGCAATGCTGCGGTGCACCGACAACCTTGGCCATGTGCAAAACCCAACCAACTCAAAACTTTCGTGCACCAACACTTTCATGGTATTCATTTTGGGACATTTGTAGGGCATTCCAACCCTCACATCTCAAAAACCACGAATTTCATTTTTTCACAAAACTCCCCACCAAGCCATCTACCTATGCTGTGGTGCACCGACCAACTTGGCGACGTGCAAAACCCAACCAACTCAAAACTTTTGTGCACCAAGACTTTCATGGTATTCATTTGGGGGCATTTGTACGCCATTCCAACCCTCACATCTCAAAAACCACGAATTTCATTTTTTCAAAAAACTCCCCACCAAGCCATCTAGCTATGCCGCGGTGCACCGACCAACTTGGCCATGTGCAAAACCCAACCAACTCAAAACTTTTGTGCACCAAACATTCATGGTATTCATTTGGGGGCAATTGTAGGCCATTTCAACCCTCACATCTCAAAAACCACGAATTTCATTTTTTCACAAAACTCCCCACCAAGACATCTAGCTATGCCGCGGTGCACCGACCAACTTGGCCATGTGCAAAACCCAACCAACTCAAAAGTTTTCTGCACCAAGACTTTCTTGGTATTAATTTGGGGGCTTTTGTAGGCCATTCCAACCCTCACATCTCAAAAACCACGAATTTCATTTTTTCACAAAACTCCCCACCAAGCCATCTACCTATGTCGTGGTGCACCGACAACCTTGGCCATGTGCAAAACCCAACCAACTCAAAACTTTCGTGCACCAAGACTTTCATGGTATTCATTTTGGGACATTTGTAGGCCTTTCCAACCCTGACATCTCAAAAACCACGAATTTCATTTTTTCACAAAACTCCCCACCAAGCCATCTAGCTATGCAGCGGTGCACCGACCAACTTGGCCATGTGCAAAACCCAACCAACTCAAAACTTTCGTGCACCAAGACTTTCATGGTATTCATTTTGGGACATTTGTAGGCCTTTCCAACCCTCACATCTCAAAAACCACGAATTTCATTTTTTCACAAAACTCCCCACTAAGCCATCTAGCAATGCTGCGGTGCACCTACAACCTTGGCCATGTGCAAAACCCAACCAACTCAAAACTTTCGTGCACCAAGACTTTCATGGTATTCATTTTGGGACATTTGTAGGCCATTCCAACCCTCACATCTCAAAAACCACGAATTTCATTTTTTCACAAAACTCCCCACCAAGCCATCTACCTATGCCGTGGTGCACCGACCAACTTGGCCATGTGCAAAACCCAACCAACTCAAAACTTTTGTGCACTAAGACTTTCATGGTATTCATTTGGGGGCATTTGTAGGTCATTCCCACCCTCACATCTCAAAAACCACGAATTTCATTTTTTCACAAAACTCCCCACCAAGCCATCTAGCTATGCTGCGGTGCACCGACAAACTTGACCATATGCAAAACCCAACCAACTCAATACTTTTGTGCACCAAACATTCATGGTATTCATTTGGGGGCCATTGTAGGCAATTCCAACCCTCACATCTCAAAAACCACGAATTTCATTTTTTCACAAAACTCCCCACCAAGACATCTAGCTATGCCGCGGTGCACCGACCAACTTGGCCATGTGCAAAACCCAACCAACTCAAAACTTTTGTGCACCAAGACTTTCATGGTATTAATTTGGGGGCTTTTGTAGGCCATTCCAACCCTCACATCTCAAAAACCACGAATTTCATTTTTTCACAAAACTCCCCACCAAGCCATCTGCCTATGCCGTGGCGCACCGACCAACTTCGCCATGTGCAAAACCCAACCAACTCAAAACTTTTGTTCAACAAGACTTTCTTGGTATTCATTTGGGGGCATTTGTAGGCCATTCAAACCCTCACATCTCAAAAACCACGAATTTCATTTTTTCACAAAACTCTCCACCAAGCCATCTAGCAATGCTGCGGTGCACCGACAACCTTGGCCATGTGCAAAACCCAACCAACTCAAAACTTTTGTGCACCAAACATTCATGGTATTCATTTGGGGGCATTTGTAGGCCATTCCAACCCTCACATCTCAAAAACCACGAATTTCATTTTTTCTCAAAACCCCCCACCATGCCATTTAGCTATGCCGCGGTGCACCGACCAACATGGCCATGTGTAAAACCCAACCAACTCAAAACTTTTGTGCACCAAGACTTTCATGGTATTCATTTGGGGGCATTTGTAGGCCATTCCAACCCTCACATCTCAAAAACCACGAATTTCATTTTTTCACAAAACTCCCCACCAAGCCATCTAGCCATGCCGCGGTGCACCGACCAACTTGGCCATGTGCAAAACCCAACCAACTCAAAACTTTTGTGCATCAAGACTTTCTTGGTATTCATTTGGGGGCATTTGTAGGCCATTCCAACCCTCACATCTCAAAAACCACGAATTTCATTTTTTCACAAAACTCCCCACCAAGCCATCTAGCTATGCCGCGGTGCACCGACCAACTTGGCCATGTGCAAAACCCAACCAAGTCAAAACTTTTGTGCATCAAGACTTTCTTGGTATTCATTTCGGGGCATTTGTAGGCCATTCAAACCCTCACATCTCAAAAACCACGAATTTCATTTTTTCACAAAACTCTCCACCAATCCATCTAGCAATGCTGCGGTGCACCGACAACCTTGGCCATGTGCAAAACCCAACCAACTCAAAACTTTCGTGCACCAAGACTTTCATGGTATTCATTTTGGGACATTTGTAGGGCATTCCAACCCTCACATCTCAAAAACCACGAATTTCATTTTTTCACAAAACTCCCCACCAAGCCATCTACCTATGCTGTGGTGCACCGACCAACTTGGCGACGTGCAAAACCCAACCAACTCAAAACTTTTGTGCACCAAGACTTTCATGGTATTCATTTGGGGGCATTTGTACGCCATTCCAACCCTCACATCTCAAAAACCACGAATTTCATTTTTTCAAAAAACTCCCCACCAAGCCATCTAGCTATGCCGCGGTGCACCGACCAACTTGGCCATGTGCAAAACCCAACCAACTCAAAACTTTTGTGCACCAAACATTCATGGTATTCATTTGGGGGCAATTGTAGGCCATTTCAACCCTCACATCTCAAAAACCACGAATGTCATTTTTTCACAAAACTCCCCACCAAGACATCTAGCTATGCCGCGGTGCACCGACCAACTTGGCCATGTGCAAAACCCAACCAACTCAAAAGTTTTCTGCACCAAGACTTTCTTGGTATTAATTTGGGGGATTTTGTAGGCCATTCCAACCCTCACATCTCAAAAACCACGAATTTCATTTTTTCACAAAACTCCCCACCAAGCCATCTACCTATGTCGTGGTGCACCGACAACCTTGGTCATGTGCAAAACCCAACCAACTCAAAACTTTCGTGCACCAAGACTTTCATGGTATTCATTTTGGGACATTTGTAGGCCTTTCCAACCCTCACATCTCAAAAACCACGAATTTCATTTTTTCACAAAACTCCCCACCAAGCCATCCAGCTATGCAGCGGTGCACCGACCAACTTGGCCATGTGCAAAACCCAACCAACTCAAAACTTTCGTGCACCAAGACTTTCATGGTATTCATTTTGGGACATTTGTAGGCCTTTCCAACCCTCACATCTCAAAAACCACGAATTTCATTTTTTCACAAAACTCCCCACTAAGCCATCTAGCAATGCTGCGGTGCACCTACAACCTTGGCCATGTGCAAAACCCAACCAACTCAAAACTTTCGTGCACCAAGACTTTCATGGTATTCATTTTGGGACATTTGTAGGCCATTCCAACCCTCACATCTCAAAAACCACGAATTTCATTTTTTCACAAAATTCCCCACCAAGCCATCTACCTATGCCGTGGTGCACCGACCAACTTGGCCATGTGCAAAACCCAACCAACTCAAAACTTTTGTGCACTAAGACTTTCATGGTATTCATTTGGGGGCATTTCTAGGTCATTCCCACCCTCACATCTCAAAAACCACGAATTTCATTTTTTCACAAAACTCCCCACCAAGCCATCTACCTATGCTGCGGTGCACCGACAAACTTGACCATATGCAAAACCCAACCAACTCAATACTTTTGTGCACCAAACATTCATGGTATTCATTTGGGGGCAATTGTAGGCAATTCAAACCCTCACATCTCAAAAACCACGAATTTCATTTTTTCACAAAACTCCCCACCAAGACATCTAGCTATGCCGCGGTGCACCGACCAACTTGGCCATGTGCAAAACCCAACCAACTCAAAACTTTTGTGCACCAAGACTTTCATGGTATTAATTTGGGGGCTTTTGTAGGCCATTCCAACCCTCACATCTCAAAAACCACGAATTTCATTTTTTCACAAAACTCCCCACCAAGCCATCTGCCTATGCCGTGGCGCACTGACCAACTTCGCCATGTGCAAAACCCAACCAACTCAAAACTTTTGTTCATCAAGACTTTCTTGGTATTCATTTGGGGGCATTTGTAGGCCATTCAAACCCTCACATCTCAAAAACGACGAATTTCATTTTTTCACAAAACTCTCCACCAAGCCATCTAGCAATGCTGCGGTGCACCGACAACCTTGGCCATGTGCAAAACCCAACCAACTCAAAACTTTTGTGCACCAAACATTCATGGTATTCATTTGGGGGCATTTGTAGGCCATTCCAACCCTCACATCTCAAAAACCACGAATTTCATTTTTTCTCAAAACCCCCCACCATGCCATTTAGCTATGCCGCGGTGCACCGACCAACTTGGCCATGTGTAAAACCCAACCAACTCAAAACTTTTGTGCACCAAGACTTTCATGGTATTCATTTGGGGGCATTTGTAGGCCATTCCAACCCTCACATCTCAAAATCCACGAATTTCATTTTTTCAAAAAACTCCCCACCAAGCCATCTAGCTATGCCGCGGTGCACCGACCAACTTGGCCATGTGCAAAACCCAACCAACTCAAAACTTTTGTGCACCAAACATTCATGGTATTCATTTGGGGACAATTGTAGGCCATTCCAACCCTCACTTCTCAAAAACCACGAATTTCATTTTTTCACAAAACTCCCCACCAAGACATCTAGCTTTGCCGCGGTGCACCGACCAACTTGGCCATGTGCAAAACCCAACCAACTCAAAACTTTTGTGCACCAAGACTTTCATGGTATTAATTTGGGGGCTTTTGTAGGCCATTCCAACCCTCACATCTCAAAAACCATGAATTTCATTTTTTCACAAAACTCCCCACTAAGCTATCTAGCAATGCTGCGGAGCACCGACAACCTTGGCCATGTGCAAAACCCAACAAACTCAAAACTTTCGTGCACCAAGACTTTCATGGTATTCATTTTGGGACATTTGTAGGCCATTCCAACCCTCACATCTCAAAAACCACGAATTTCATTTTTTCACAAAACTCCCCACCAAGCCATCTCCCTATGCCGTGGTGCACCGACCAACTTGGTCATGTGCAAAACCCAACCAACTCAAAACTTTTGTGCACCAAGACTTTCATGGTATTCATTTGGGGGCATTTGTAGGCCATTCCCACCCTCACATCTCAAAAACCACGAATTTCATTTTTTCACAAAACTCCCCACCAAGCCATCTAGATATGCTGCGGTGCACCGACCAACTTGGCCATATGCAAAACCCAACCAACTCAAAACTTTTGTGCACCAAACATTCATGGTATTCATTTGGGGGCAATTGTAGGCCATTCCAACCCTCACATCTCAAAAACCACGAATTTCATTTTTTCACAAAACTCCCCACCAAGCCATCTAGCTATGCCGCGGTGCACCGACCAACTTGGCCATGTGCAAAACCCAACCAACTCAAAACTTTTGTGCATCAAGACTTTCTTGGTATTCATTTGGGGGCATTTGTAGGCCATTCAAACCCTCACATCTCAAAAACCACGAATTTCATTTTTTCACAAAACTCCCCACCAAGCCATCTAGCTATGCTGCGGTGCACCGACCAACTTGGCCATGTGCAAAACCCAACCAACTCAAAACTTTTGTGCGCCAAACTTTCATGGTATTCATTTTGGGACATTTGTAGGGCATTCCAACCCTCACATCTCAAAAACCACGAATTTCATTTTTTCACAAAACTCCCCACCAAGCCATCTACCTATGCTGTGGTGCACCGACCAACTTGGCGACGTGCAAAACCCAACCAACTCAAAACTTTTGTGCACCAAGACTTTCATGGTATTCGTTTGGGGGCATTGGTAGGCCATTCCAACCCTCACATCTCAAAAACCACGAATTTCATTTTTTCAAAAAACTCCCCACCAAGCCATCTAGCTATGCCGCGGTGCACCGACCAACTTGGCCATGTGCAAAACCCAACCAACTCAAAACTTTTGTGCACCAAACATTCATGGTATTCATTTCGGGGCAATTGTAGGCCATTCCAACCCTCACATCTCAAAAACCACGAATTTCATTTTTTCACAAAACTCCCCACCAAGCCATCTAGCTATGCTGCGGTGCACCGACCAACTTGGCCATATGCAAAACCCAACCAACTCAAAAATTTTGTGCACCAAACATTCATGGTATTCATTTGGGGGATTTGTAGGCCATTCCAACCCTCACATCTCAAAAACCACGAATTTCATTTTTTCACAAAACTCTCCACCATGCCATCTACCCATGCCTTGGCGCACCGACCAACTTGGCCATGGGCAAAACCCAACCAACTCAAAACCTTTGTGCACCAAGACTTTCATGGTATTCATTTGGAGGCATTTGTAGGCCATTCCAACCCTCACATCTCAAAAACCACGAATTTCATTTTTTCACAAAACTCCCCACCAAGCCATCTAGCTATGCCGCGGTGCACCGACCAACTTGGCCATGTGCAAAACCCAACCAACTCAAAACTTTTGTGCATCAAGACTTTCTTGGTATTCATTTGGGGGCATTTGTAGGCCATTCCAACCCTCACATCTCAAAAACCACGAATTTCATTTTTTCACAAAACTCCCCACCAAGCCATCTAGCTATGCCGCGGTGCACCGACCAACTTGGCCATGTGCAAAACCCAACCAACTCAAAACTTTTGTGCATCAAGACTTTCTTGGTATTCATTTGGGGGCATTTGTAGGCCATTCAAACCCTCACATCTCAAAAACCACGAATTTCATTTTTTCACAAAACTCCCCACCAAGGCATATAGCTATGCTGCGGTGCACTAACCAACTTTGCCATGTGCAAAACCCAACCAACTCAAAACTTTCGTGCACCAAACATTCATGGTATTCATTTGGGGGATTTGTAGGCCATTCCAACCCTCACATCTCAAAAACCACGAATTTCATTTTTTCACAAAACTCTCCACCATGCCATCTACCCATGCCTTTGTGCACCGACCAACTTGGCCATGGGCAAAACCCAACCAACTCAAAACTTTTGTGCACCAAGACTTTCATGGTATTCATTTGGAGGCATTTGTAGGCCATTCCAACCCTCACATCTCAAAAACCACGAATTTCATTTTTTCACAAAACTCCCCACCAAGGCATATAGCTATGCTGCGGTGCACCGACCAACTTGGCCATGTGCAAAACCCAACCAACTCAAAACTTTTGTGCACCAAACATTCATGGTATTCATTTGGGGGCATTTGTAGGCCATTCCAACCCTCACATCTCAAAAACCACGAATTTCATTTTTTCTCAAAACCCCCCACCATGCCATTTAGCTATGCCGCGGTGCACCGACCAACTTGGCCATGTGTAAAACCCAACCAACTCAAAACTTTTGTGCACCAAGACTTTCATGGTATTCATTTGGGGGCATTTGTAGGCCATTCCTAACCTCACATCTCAAAAACCACGAATTTCATTTTTTCACAAAACTCCCCACCAAGCCATCTAGCCATGCCGCGGTGCACCGACCAACTTGGCCATGTGCAAAACCCAACCAACTCAAAACTTTTGTGCATCAAGACTTTCTTGGTATTCATTTGGGGGCATTTGTAGGCCATTCCAACCCTCACATCTCAAAAACCACGAATTTCATTTTTTCACAAAACTCCCCACCAAGCCATCTAGCTATGCCGCGGTGCACCGACCAACTTGGCCATGTGCAAAACCCAACCAACTCAAAACTTTTGTGCATCAAGACTTTCTTGGTATTCATTTGGGGGCATTTGTAGGCCATTCAAACCCTCACATCTCAAAAACCACGAATTTCATTTTTTCACAAAACTCTCCACCAATCCATCTAGCAATGCTGCGGTGCACCGACAACCTTGGCCATGTGCAAAACCCAACCAACTCAAAACTTTCGTGCACCAAGACTTTCATGGTATTCATTTTGGGACATTTGTAGGGCATTCCAACCCTCACATCTCAAAAACCACGAATTTCATTTTTTCACAAAACTCCCCACCAAGCCATCTACCTATGCTGTGGTGCACCGACCAACTTGGCGACGTGCAAAACCCAACCAACTCAAAACTTTTGTGCACCAAGACTTTCATGGTATTCATTTGGGGGCATTTGTACGCCATTCCAACCCTCACATCTCAAAAACCACGAATTTCATTTTTTCAAAAAACTCCCCACCAAGCCATCTAGCTATGCCGCGGTGCACCGACCAACTTGGCCATGTGCAAAACCCAACCAACTCAAAACTTTTGTGCACCAAACATTCATGGTATTCATTTGGGGGATTTGTAGGCCATTCCAACCCTCACATCTCAAAAACCACGAATTTCATTTTTTCACAAAACTCTCCACCATGCCATCTACCCATGCCTTGGCGCACCGACCAACTTGGCCATGGGCAAAACCCAACCAACTCAAAACCTTTGTGCACCAAGACTTTCATGGTATTCATTTGGAGGCATTTGTAGGCCATTCCAACCCTCACATCTCAAAAACCACGAATTTCATTTTTTCACAAAACTCCCCACCAAGCCATCTAGCTATGCCGTGGTGCACCGACCAACTTGGCCATGTGCAAAACCCAACCAACTCAAAACTTTTGTGCATCAAGACTTTCTTGGTATTCATTTGGGGGCATTTGTAGGCCATTCCAACCCTCACATCTCAAAAACCACGAATTTCATTTTTTCACAAAACTCCCCACCAAGCCATCTAGCTATGCCGCGGTGCACCGACCAACTTGGCCATGTGCAAAACCCAACCAACTCAAAACTTTTGTGCATCAAGACTTTCTTGGTATTCATTTGGGGGCATTTGTAGGCCATTCAAACCCTCACATCTCAAAAACCACGAATTTCATTTTTTCACAAAACTCCCCACCAAGGCATATAGCTATGCTGCGGTGCACTAACCAACTTTGCCATGTGCAAAACCCAACCAACTCAAAACTTTCGTGCACCAAACATTCATGGTATTCATTTGGGGGATTTGTAGGCCATTCCAACCCTCACATCTCAAAAACCACGAATTTCATTTTTTCACAAAACTCTCCACCATGCCATCTACCCATGCCTTTGTGCACCGACCAACTTGGCCATGGGCAAAACCCAACCAACTCAAAACTTTTGTGCACCAAGACTTTCATGGTATTCATTTGGAGGCATTTGTAGGCCATTCCAACCCTCACATCTCAAAAACCACGAATTTCATTTTTTCACAAAACTCCCCACCAAGGCATATAGCTATGCTGCGGTGCACCGACCAACTTGGCCATGTGCAAAACCCAACCAACTCAAAACTTTTGTGCACCAAACATTCATGGTATTCATTTGGGGGCATTTGTAGGCCATTCCAACCCTCACATCTCAAAAACCACGAATTTCATTTTTTCTCAAAACCCCCCACCATGCCATTTAGCTATGCCGCGGTGCACCGACCAACTTGGCCATGTGTAAAACCCAACCAACTCAAAACTTTTGTGCACCAAGACTTTCATGGTATTCATTTGGGGGCATTTGTAGGCCATTCCAACCCTCACATCTCAAAAACCACGAATTTCATTTTTTCACAAAACTCCCCACCAAGCCATCTAGCTATGCCGCGGTGCACCGACAAACTGGGCCATGTGCAAAACCCAACCAACCCAAAACTTTTGTGCACCAAGAATTTCATGGTATTCATTTGGGGGCATTTGTAGGCCATTCCAACCCTCACATCTCAAAAACCACGAATTTCATTTTTTCACAAAACTCCCCACCAAGCCATCTACCTATGTCGTGGTGCACCGACAACCTTGGCCATGTGCAAAACCCAACCAACTCAAAACTTTCGTGCACCAAGACTTTCATTGTATTCATTTTGGGACATTTGTAGGCCTTTCCAACCCTCACATCTCAAAAACCACGAATTTCATTTTTTAACAAAACTCCCCACTAAGCCATCTAGCAATGCTGCGGTGCACCTACAACCTTGGCCATGTGCAAAACCCAACCAACTCAAAACTTTCGTGCACCAAGACTTTCATGGTATTCATTTTGGGACATTTGTAGGCCATTCCAACCCTCACATCTCAAAAACCACGAATTTCATTTTTTCACAAAACTCCCCACCAAGGCATATAGCTATGCTGCGGTGCACTAACCAACTTTGCCATGTGCAAAACCCAACCAACTCAAAACTTTCGTGCACCAAACATTCATGGTATTCATTTGGGGGATTTGTAGGCCATTCCAACCCTCACATCTCAAAAACCACGAATTTCATTTTTTCACAAAACTCTCCACCATGCCATCTACCCATGCCTTTGTGCACCGACCAACTTGGCCATGGGCAAAACCCAACCAACTCAAAACTTTTGTGCACCAAGACTTTCATGGTATTCATTTGGAGGCATTTGTAGGCCATTCCAACCCTCACATCTCAAAAACCACGAATTTCATTTTTTCACAAAACTCCCCACCAAGGCATATAGCTATGCTGCGGTGCACCGACCAACTTGGCCATGTGCAAAACCCAACCAACTCAAAACTTTTGTGCACCAAACATTCATGGTATTCATTTGGGGGCATTTGTAGGCCATTCCAACCCTCACATCTCAAAAACCACGAATTTCATTTTTTCTCAAAACCCCCCACCATGCCATTTAGCTATGCCGCGGTGCACCGACCAACTTGGCCATGTGTAAAACCCAACCAACTCAAAACTTTTGTGCACCAAGACTTTCATGGTATTCATTTGGGGGCATTTGTAGGCCATTCCAACCCTCACATCTCAAAAACCACGAATTTCATTTTTTCACAAAACTCCCCACCAAGCCATCTAGCCATGCCGCGGTGCACCGACCAACTTGGCCATGTGCAAAACCCAACCAACTCAAAACTTTTGTGCATCAAGACTTTCTTGGTATTCATTTGGGGGCATTTGTAGGCCATTCCAACCCTCACATCTCAAAAACCACGAATTTCATTTTTTCACAAAACTCCCCACCAAGCCATCTAGCTATGCCGCGGTGCACCGACCAACTTGGCCATGTGCAAAACCCAACCAACTCAAAACTTTTGTGCATCAAGACTTTCTTGGTATTCATTTGGGGGCATTTGTAGGCCATTCAAACCCTCACATCTCAAAAACCACGAATTTCATTTTTTCACAAAACTCTCCACCAATCCATCTAGCAATGCTGCGGTGCACCGACAACCTTGGCCATGTGCAAAACCCAACCAACTCAAAACTTTCGTGCACCAAGACTTTCATGGTATTCATTTTGGGACATTTGTAGGGCATTCCAACCCTCACATCTCAAAAACCACGAATTTCATTTTTTCACAAAACTCCCCACCAAGCCATCTACCTATGCTGTGGTGCACCGACCAACTTGGCGACGTGCAAAACCCAACCAACTCAAAACTTTTGTGCACCAAGACTTTCATGGTATTCATTTGGGGGCATTTGTACGCCATTCCAACCCTCACATCTCAAAAACCACGAATTTCATTTTTTCAAAAAACTCCCCACCAAGCCATCTAGCTATGCCGCGGTGCACCGACCAACTTGGCCATGTGCAAAACCCAACCAACTCAAAACTTTTGTGCACCAAACATTCATGGTATTCATTTGGGGGCAATTGTAGGCCATTCCAACCCTCACATCTCAAAAACCACGAATTTCATTTTTTCACAAAACTCCCCACCAAGCCATCTACCTATGTCGTGGTGCACCGACAACCTTGGCCATGTGCAAAACCCAACCAACTCAAAACTTTCGTGCACCAAGACTTTCATGGTATTCATTTTGGGACATTTGTAGGCCTTTCCAACCCTCACATCTCAAAAACCACGAATTTCATTTTTTCACAAAACTCCCCACCAAGCCATCTAGCTATGCAGCGGTGCACCGACCAACTTGGCCATGTGCAAAACCCAACCAACTCAAAACTTTCGTGCACCAAGACTTTCATGGTATTCATTTTGGGACATTTGTAGGCCTTTCCAACCCTCACATCTCAAAAACCACGAATTTCATTTTTTCACAAAACTCCCCACTAAGCCATCTAGCAATGCTGCGGTGCACCTACAACCTTGGCCATGTGCAAAACCCAACCAACTCAAAACTTTCATGCACCAAGACTTTCATGGTATTCATTTTGGGACATTTGTAGACCATTCCAACCCTCACATCTCAAAAACCACGAATTTCATTTTTTCACAAAACTCCCCACCAAGCCATCTACCTATGCCGTGGTGCACCGACCAACTTGGCCATGTGCAAAACCCAACCAACTCAAAACTTTTGTGCACTAAGACTTTCATGGTATTCATTTGGGGGCATTTGTAGGTCATTCCCACCCTCACATCTCAAAAACCACGAATTTCATTTTTTCACAAAACTCCCCACCAAGCCATCTAGCTATGCTGCTGTGCACCGACAAACTTGGCCATATGCAAAACCCAACCAACTCAATACTTTTGTGCACCAAACATTCATGGTATTCATTTGGGGGCAATTGTAGGCAATTCCAACCCTCACATCTCAAAAACCACGAATTTCATTTTTTCACAAAACTCCCCACCAAGACATCTAGCTATGCCGCGGTGCACCGACCAACTTGGCCATGTGCAAAACCCAACCAACTCAAAACTTTTGTGCACCAAGACTTTCATGGTATTAATTTGGGGGCTTTTGTAGGCCATTCCAACCCTCACATCTCAAAAACCACGAATTTCATTTTTTCACAAAACTCCCCACCAAGCCATCTGCCTATGCCGTGGCGCACCGACCAACTTCGCCATGTGCAAAACCCAACCAACTCAAAACTTTTGTTCATCAAGACTTTCTTGGTATTCATTTGGGGGCATTTGTAGGCCATTCAAACCCTCACATCTCAAAAACCACGAATTTCATTTTTTCACAAAACTCTCCACCAAGCCATCTAGCAATGCTGCGGTGCACCGACAACCTTGGCCATGTGCAAAACCCAACCAACTCAAAACTTTTGTGCACCAAACATTCATGGTATTCATTTGGGGGCATTTGTAGGTCATTCCAACCCTCACATCTCAAAAACCACGAATTTCATTTTTTTTCAAAACCCCCCACCATGCCATTTAGCTATGCCGCGATGCACCGACCAACTTGGCCATGTGTAAAACCCAACCAACTCAAAACTTTTGTGCACCAAGACTTTCATGGTATTCATTTGGGGGCATTTGTAGGCCATTCCAACCCTCACATCTCAAAAACCACGAATTTCATTTTTTCTCAAAACCCCCCACCATGCCATTTAGCTATGCCGCGGTGCACCGACCAACTTGGCCATGTGTAAAACCCAACCAACTCAAAACTTTTGTGCACCAAGACTTTCATGGTATTCATTTGGGGGCATTTGTAGGCCATTCCAACCCTCACATCTCAAAAACCACGAATTTCATTTTTTCACAAAACTCCCCACCAAGCCATCTAGCCATGCCGCGATGCACCGACCAACTTGGCCATGTGCAAAACCCAACCAACTCAAAACTTTTGTGCATCAAGACTTTCTTGGTATTCATTTGGGGGCATTTGTAGGCCATTCCAACCCTCACATCTCAAAAACCACGAATTTCATTTTTTTCACAAAACTCCCCACCAAGCCATCTAGCTATGCCGCGGTGCACCGACCAACTTGGCCATGTGCAAAACCCAACCAACTCAAAACTTTTGTGCATCAAGACTTTCTTGGTATTCATTTGGGGGCATTTGTAGGCCATTCAAACCCTCACATCTCAAAAACCACGAATTTCATTTTTTCACAAAACTCTCCACCAATCCATCTAGCAATGCTGCGGTGCACTGACAAACTGGGCCATGTGCAAAACCCAACCAACTCAAAACTTTCCTGCACCAAGACTTTCATGGTATTCATTTTGGGACATTTGTAGGGCATTCCAACCCTCACATCTCAAAAACCACGAATTTCATTTTTTCACAAAACTCCCCACCAAGCCATCTACCTATGCTGTGGTGCACCGACCAACTTGGCGACGTGCAAAACCCAACCAACTAAAAACTTTTGTGCACCAAGACTTTCATGGTATTCATTTGGGGGCATTTGTACGCCATTCCAACCCTCACATCTCAAAAACCACGAATTTCATTTTTTCAAAAAACTCCCCACCAAGCCATCTAGCTATGCCGCGGTGCACCGACCAACTTGGCCATGTGCAAAACCCAACCAACTCAAAACTTTTGTGCACCAAACATTCATGGTATTCATTTGGGGGCAATTGTAGGCCATTCCAACCCTCACATCTCAAAAACCACGAATTTCATTTTTTCACAAAACTCCCCACCAAGACATCTAGCTATGCCGCGGTGCAACGACCAACTTGGCCATGTGCAAAACCCAACCAACTCAAAAGTTTTCTGCACCAAGACTTTCTTGGTATTAATTTGGGGGCTTTTGTAGGCCATTCCAACCCTCACATCTCAAAAACCACGAATTTCATTTTTTCACAAAACTCCCCACCAAGCCATCTACCTATGTCGTGGTGCACCGACAACCTTGGCCATGTGCAAAACCCAACCAACTCAAAACTTTCGTGCACCAAGACTTTCATGGTATTCATTTTGGGACATTTGTAGGCCTTTCCAACCCTCACATCTCAAAAACCACGAATTTCATTTTTTCACAAAACTCCCCACCAAGCCATCTAGCTATGCAGCGGTGCACCGACCAACTTGGCCATGTGCAAAACCCAACCAACTCAAAACTTTCGTGCACCAAGACTTTCATGGTATTCATTTTGGGACATTTGTAGGCCTTTCCAACCCTCACATCTCAAAAACCACGAATTTCATTTTTTCACAAAACTCCCCACTAAGCCATCTAGCAATGCTGCGGTGCACCTACAACCTTGGCCATGTGCAAAACCCAACCAACTCAAAACTTTCGTGCACCAAGACTTTCATGGTATTCATTTTGGGACATTTGTAGGCCATTCCAACCCTCACATCTCAAAAACCACGAATTTCATTTTTTCACAAAACTCCCCACCAAGCCATCTACCTATGCCGTGGTGCACCGACCAACTTGGCCATGTGCAAAACCCAACCAACTCAAAACTTTTGTGCACTAAGACTTTCATGGTATTCATTTGGGGGCATTTGTAGGTCATTCCCACCCTCACATCTCAAAAACCACGAATTTCATTTTTTCACAAAACTCCCCACCAAGCCATCTAGCTATGCTGCGGTGCACCGACAAACTTGACCATATGCAAAACCCAACCAACTCAATACTTTTGTGCACCAAACATTCATGGTATTCATTTGGGGGCAATTGTAGGCAATTCCAACCCTCACATCTCAAAAACCACGAATTTCATTTTTTCACAAAACTCCCCACCAAGACATCTAGCTATGCCGCGGTGCACCGACCAACTTGGCCATGTGCAAAACCCAACCAACTCAAAACTTTTGTGCACCAAGACTTTCATGGTATTAATTTGGGGATTTTGTAGGCCATTCCAACCCTCACATCTCAAAAACCACGAATTTCATTTTTTCACAAAACTCCCCACCAAGCCATCTGCCTATGCCGTGGCGCACCGACCAACTTCGCCGTGTGCAAAACCCAACCAACTCAAAACTTTTGTTCATCAAGACTTTCTTGGTATTCATTTGGGGGCATTTGTAGGCCATTCAAACCCTCACATCTCAAAAACCACGAATTTCATTTTTTCACAAAACTCTCCACCAAGCCATCTAGCAATGCTGCGGTGCACCGACAACCTTGGCCATGTGCAAAACCCAACCAACTCAAAACTTTTGTGCACCAAACATTCATGGTATTCATTTGGGGGCATTTGTAGGCCATTCCAACCCTCACATCTCAAAAACCACGAATTTCATTTTTTCTCAAAACCCCCCACCATGCCATTTAGCTATGCCGCGGTGCACCGACCAACTTGGCCATGTGTAAAACCCAACCAACTCAAAACTTTTGTGCACCAAGACTTTCATGGTATTCATTTGGGGGCATTTGTAGGCCATTCCAACCCTCACATCTCAAAAACCACGAATTTCATTTTTTCACAAAACTCCCCACCAAGCCATCTAGCTATGCCGCGGTGCACCGACAAACTGGGCCATGTGCAAAACCCAACCAACTCAAAACTTTTGTGCACCAAGAATTTCATGGTATTCATTTGGGGGCATTTGTAGGCCATTCCAACCCTCACATCTCAAAAACCACGAATTTCATTTTTTCACAAAACTCCCCACCAAGCCATCTACCTATGTCGTGGTGCACCGACAACCTTGGCCATGTGCAAAACCCAACCAACTCAAAACTTTCGTGCACCAAGACTTTCATGGTATTCATTTTGGGACATTTGTAGGCCTTTCCAACCCTCACATCTCAAAAACCACGAATTTCATTTTTTCACAAAACTCCCCACTAAGCCATCTAGCAATGCTGCGGTGCACCTACAACCTTGGCCATGTGCAAAACCCAACCAACTCAAAACTTTCGTGCACCAAGACTTTCATGGTATTCATTTTGGGACATTTGTAGGCCATTCCAACCCTCACATCTCAAAAACCACGAATTTCATTTTTTCACAAAACTCCCCACCAAGCCATCTACCTATGCCGTGGTGCACCGACCAACTTGGCCATGTGCAAAACCCAACCAACTCAAAACTTTTGTGCACTAAGACTTTCATGGTATTCATTTGGGGGCATTTGTAGGCCATTCAAACCCTCACATCTCAAAAACCACGAATTTCATTTTTTCACAAAACTCTCCACCAAGCCATCTAGCAATGCTGCGGTGCACCGACAACCTTGGCCATGTGCAAAACCCAACCAACTCAAAACTTTTGTGCACCAAACATTCATGGTATTCATTTGGGGGCATTTGTAGGCCATTCCAACCCTCACATCTCAAAAACCACGAATTTCATTTTTTCTCAAAACCCCCCACCATGCCATTTAGCTATGCCGCGGTGCACCGACCAACTTGGCCATGTGTAAAACCCAACCAACTCAAAACTTTTGTGCACCAAGACTTTCATGGTATTCATTTGGGGGCATTTGTAGGCCATTCCAACCCTCACATCTCAAAAACCACGAATTTCATTTTTTCACAAAACTCCCCACCAAGCCATCTAGCTATGCCGCGGTGCACCGACAAACTGGGCCATGTGCAAAACCCAACCAACCCAAAACTTTTGTGCACCAAGAATTTCATGGTATTCATTTGGGGGCATTTGTAGGCCATTCCAACCCTCACATCTCAAAAACCACGAATTTCATTTTTTCACAAAACTCCCCACCAAGCCATCTACCTATGTCGTGGTGCACCGACAACCTTGGCCATGTGCAAAACCCAACCAACTCAAAACTTTCGTGCACCAAGACTTTCATTGTATTCATTTTGGGACATTTGTAGGCCTTTCCAACCCTCACATCTCAAAAACCACGAATTTCATTTTTTAACAAAACTCCCCACTAAGCCATCTAGCAATGCTGCGGTGCACCTACAACCTTGGCCATGTGCAAAACCCAACCAACTCAAAACTTTCGTGCACCAAGACTTTCATGGTATTCATTTTGGGACATTTGTAGGCCATTCCAACCCTCACATCTCAAAAACCACGAATTTCATTTTTTCACAAAACTCCCCACCAAGCCATCTACCAATGCCGTGGTGCACCGAGCAACTTGGCCATGTGCAAAACCCAACCAACTCAAAACTTTTGTGCACTAAGACTTTCATGGTATTCATTTGGGGGCATTTGTAGGTCATTCCCACCCTCACATCTCAAAAACCACGAATTTCATTTTTTCACAAAACTCCCCACCAAGCCATCTAGCTATGCTGCGGTGCACCGACAAACTTGACCATATGCAAAACCCAACCAACTCAATACTTTTGTGCACCAAACATTCATGGTATTCATTTGGGGGCAATTGTAGGCAATTCCAACCCTCACATCTCAAAAACCACGAATTTCATTTTTTCACAAAACTCCCCACCAAGACATCTAGCTATGCCGCGGTGCACCGACCAACTTGGCCATGTGCAAAACCCAACCAACTCAAAACTTTTGTGCACCAAGACTTTCATGGTATTAATTTGGGGGCTTTTGTAGGCCATTCCAACCCTCACATCTCAAAAACCACGAATTTCATTTTTTCACAAAACTCCCCACCAAGCCATCTACCTATGTCGTGGTGCACCGACAACCTTGGCCATGTGCAAAACCCAACCAACTCAAAACTTTCGTGCACCAAGACTTTCATGGTATTCATTTTGGGACATTTGTAGGCCTTTCCAACCCTCACATCTCAAAAACCACGAATTTCATTTTTTCACAAAACTCCCCACCAAGCCATCTAGCTATGCCGCGGTGCACCGACCAACTTGGCCATGTGCAAAACCCAACCAACTCAAAACTTTTGTGCATCAAGACTTTCTTGGTATTCATTTGGGGGCATTTGTAGGCCATTCAAACCCTCACATCTCAAAAACCACGAATTTCATTTTTTCACAAAACTCCCCACCAAGCCATCTAGCAATGCTGCGGTGCACCGACAACCTTGGCCATGTGCAAAACCCAACCAACTCAAAACTTTCGTGCACCAAGACTTTCATGGTATTCATTTTGGGACATTTGTAGGGCATTCCAACCCTCACATCTCAAAAACCACGAATTTCATTTTTTCACAAAACTCCCCACCAAGCCATCTACCTATGCTGTGGTGCACCGACCAACTTGGCGACGTGCAAAACCCAACCAACTCAAAACTTTTGTGCACCAAGACTTTCATGGTATTCATTTGGGGGCATTTGTACGCCATTCCAACCCTCACATCTCAAAAACCACGAATTTCATTTTTTCAAAAAACACCCCACCAAGCCATCTAGCTATGCAGCGGTGCACCGACCAACTTGGCCATGTGCAAAACCCAACCAACTCAAAACTTTTGTGCATCAAGACTTTCTTGGTATTCATTTGGGGGCATTTGTAGGCCATTCAAACCTTCACATCTCAAAAACCACGAATTTCATTTTTTCACAAAACTCCCCACCAAGCCATCTAGCAATGCTGCAGTGCACCGACAACCTTGGCCATGTGCAAAACCCAACAACCTCAAAACTTTCGTGCACCAAGACTTTCATGGTATTCATTTTGGGACATTTGTAGGGCATTCCAACCCTCACATCTCAAAAACCACGAATTTCATTTTTTCACAAAACTCCCCACCAAGCCATCTACCTATGCCGTGGTGCACCGACCAACTTGGCGATGTGCAAAACCCAACCAACTCAAAACTTTTGTGCACCAAGTCTTTCATGGTATTCATTTGGGGGCATTTGTAGGCCATTCCAACCCTCACATCTCAAAAACCACGAATTTCATTTTTTCAAAAAACTCCCCACCAAGCCATCTAGCTATGCCGCGGTGCACCGACCAACTTGGCCATGTGCAAAACCTAACCAACTCAAAACTTTTGTGCACCAAGACTTTCATGGTATTCATTTGGGGGCATTTGTAGGCCATTCCAACCCTCACATCTCAAAAACCACGAATTTCATTTTTTCACAAAACTCTTCACCAAGCCATCTAGCTATGTCGCGGTGCACCGACAAACTGGGCCATGTGCAAAACCCAACCAACTCAAAAATTTTGTGCACCAAGAATTTCATGGTATTCATTTGGGGGCAATTGTAGGCCATTCCAACCCTCACATCTCAAAAACCACGAATTTCATTTTTTCACAAAACTCCCCACCAAGCCATCTAGCTATGCCGCGGTGCACCGACCAACTTGGCCATGTGCAAAACCCAACCAACTCAAAACTTTTGTGCACCAAACATTCATGGTATTCATTTGGGGGCAATTGTAGGCAATTCCAACCCTCACATCTCAAAAACCACGAATTTCATTTTTTCACAAAACTCCCCACCAAGACATCTAGCTATGCCGCGGTGCACCGACCAACTTGGCCATGTGCAAAACCCAACCAACTCAAAACTTTCGTGCACCAAGACTTTCATGGTATTCATTTTGGGACATTTGTAGGGCATTCCAACCCTCACATCTCAAAAACCACGAATTTCATTTTTTCACAAAACTCCCCACCAAGCCATCTACCTATGTCGTGGTGCACCGACAACCTTGGCCATGTGCAAAACCCAACCAACTCAAAACTTTCGTGCACCAAGACTTTCATGGTATTCATTTTGGGACATTTGTAGGCCTTTCCAACCCTCACATCTCAAAAACCACGAATTTCATTTTTTCACAAAACTCCCCACCAAGCCATCTAGCTATGCCGCGGTGCACCGACCAACTTGGCCATGTGCAAAACCCAACCAACTCAAAACTTTTGTGCATCAAGACTTTCTTGGTATTCATTTGGGGGCATTTGTAGGCCATTAAAACCCTCACATCTCAAAAACCACGAATTTCATTTTTTCACAAAACTCCCCACCAAGCCATCTAGCAATGCTGCGGTGCACCGACAACCTTGGCCATGTGCAAAACCCAACCAACTCAAAACTTTCGTGCACCAAGACTTTCATGGTATTCATTTTGGGACATTTCTAGGGCATTCCAACCCTCACATCTCAAAAACCACGAATTTCATTTTTTCACAAAACTCCCCACCAAGCCATCTACCTATGCCGTGGTGCACCGACCAACTTGGCGATGTGCAAAACCCAACCAACTCAAAACTTTTGTGCACCAAGTCTTTCATGGTATTCATTTGGGGGCATTTGTAGGCCATTCCAACCCTCACATCTCAAAAACCACGAATTTCATTTTTTCAAAAAACTCCCCACCAAGCCATCTAGCTATGCCGCGGTGCACCGACCAACTTGGCCATGTGCAAAACCCAACCAACTCAAAACTTTTGTGCACCAAGACTTTCATGGTATTCATTTGGGGGCATTTGTAGGCCATTCCAACCCTCACATCTCAAAAACCACGAATTTCATTTTTTCACAAAACTCTTCACCAAGCCATCTAGCTATGTCGCGGTGCACCGACAAACTAGGCCATGTGCAAAACCCAACCAACTCAAAAATTTTGTGCACCAAGAATTTCATGGTATTCATTTGGGGGCATTTGTAGGCCATTCCAACCCTCACATCTCAAAAACCACGAATTTCATTTTTTCACAAAACTCCCCACCAAGCCATCTACCTATGTCGTGGTGCACCGACAACCTTGGCCATGTGCAAAACCCAACCAACTCAAAACTTTCGTGCACCAAGACTTTCATGGTATTCATTTTGGGACATTTGTAGGCCTTTCCAACCCTCACATCTCAAAAACCACGAATTTCATTTTTTCACAAAACTCCCCACCAAGCCATCTAGCTATGCCGCTGTGCACCGACCAACTTGGCCATGTGCAAAACCCAACCAACTCAAAACTTTTGTGCATCAAGACTTTCTTGGTATTCATTTGGGGGCATTTGTAGGCCATTCAAACCCTCACATCTCAAAAACCACGAATTTCATTTTTTCAAAAAACTCCCCACCAAGCCATCTAGCTATGCCGCGGTGCACCGACCAACTTGGCCATGTGCAAAACCCAACCAACTCAAAACTTTTGTGCACCAAGACTTTCATGGTATTCATTTGGGGGCATTTGTAGGCCATTCCAACCCTCACATCTCAAAAACCACGAATTTCATTTTTTCACAAAACTCTTCACCAAGCCATCTAGCTATGTCGCGGTGCACCGACAAACTGGGCCATGTGCAAAACCCAACCAACTCAAAAATTTTGTGCACCAAGAATTTCATGGTATTCATTTGGGGGCAATTGTAGGCCATTCCAACCCTCACATCTCAAAAACCACGAATTTCATTTTTTCACAAAACTCCCCACCAAGCCATCTAGCTATGCCGCGGTGCACCGACCAACTTGGCCATGTGCAAAACCCAACCAACTCAAAACTTTTGTGCACCAAACATTCATGGTATTCATTTGGGGGAAATTGTAGGCAATTCCAACCCTCACATCTCAAAAACCACGAATTTCATTTTTTCACAAAACTCCCCACCAAGACATCTAGCTATGCCGCAGTGCACCGACCAACTTGGCCATGTGCAAAACCCAACCAACTCAAAACTTTCGTGCACCAAGACTTTCATGGTATTCATTTTGGGACATTTGTAGGGCATTCCAACCCTCACATCTCAAAAACCACGAATTTCATTTTTTCACAAAACTCCCCACCAAGCCATCTACCTATGTCGTGGTGCACCGACAACCTTGGCCATGTGCAAAACCCAACCAACTCAAAACTTTCGTGCACCAAGACTTTCATGGTATTCATTTTGGGACATTTGTAGGCCTTTCCAACCCTCACATCTCAAAAACCACGAATTTCATTTTTTCACAAAACTCCCCACCAAGCCATCTAGCTATGCCGCGGTGCACCGACCAACTTGGCCATGTGCAAAACCCAACCAACTCAAAACTTTTGTGCATCAAGACTTTCTTGGTATTCATTTGGGGGCATTTGTAGGCCATTCAAACCCTCACATCTCAAAAACCACGAATTTCATTTTTTCACAAAACTCCCCACCAAGCCATCTAGCAATGCTGCGGTGCACCGACAACCTTGGCCATGTGCAAAACCCAACCAACTCAAAACTTTTGTGCACCAAACATTCATGGTATTCATTTGGGGGCATTTGTAGGCCATTCCAACCCTCACATCTCAAAAACCACGAATTTCATTTTTTCTCGAAACCCCCCACCATGCCATTTAGCTATGCCGCGGTGCACCGACCAACTTGGCCATGTGTAAAACCCAACCAACTCAAAACTTTTGTGCACCAAGACTTTCATGGTATTCATTTGGGGGCATTTGTAGGCCATTCCAACCCTCACATCTCAAAAACCACGAATTTCATTTTTTCACAAAACTCCCCACCAAGCCATCTAGCCATGCCGCGGTGCACCGACCAACTTGGCCATGTGCAAAACCCAACCAACTCAAAACTTTTGTGCATCAAGACTTTCTTGGTATTCATTTGGGGGCATTTGTAGGCCATTCCAACCCTCACATCTCAAAAACCACGAATTTCATTTTTTCACAAAACTCCCCACCAAGCCATCTAGCTATGCCGCGGTGCACCGACCAACTTGGCCATGTGCAAAACCCAACCAAGTCAAAACTTTTGTGCATCAAGACTTTCTTGGTATTCATTTGGGGGCATTTGTAGGCCATTCAAACCCTCACATCTCAAAAACCACGAATTTCATTTTTTCACAAAACTCTCCACCAATCCATCTAGCAATGCTGCGGTGCACCGACAACCTTGGCCATGTGCAAAACCCAACCAACTCAAAACTTTCGTGCACCAAGACTTTCATGGTATTCATTTTGGGACATTTGTAGGGCATTCCAACCCTCACATCTCAAAAACCACGAATTTCATTTTTTCACAAAACTCCCCACCAAGCCATCTACCTATGCTGTGGTGCACCGACCAACTTGGCGACGTGCAAAACCCAACCAACTCAAAACTTTTGTGCACCAAGACTTTCATGGTATTCATTTGGGGGCATTTGTACGCCATTCCAACCCTCACATCTCAAAAACCACGAATTTCATTTTTTCAAAAAACTCCCCACCAAGCCATCTAGCTATGCCGCGGTGCACCGACCAACTTGGCCATGTGCAAAACCCAACCAACTCAAAACTTTTGTGCACCAAACATTCATGGTATTCATTTGGGGGCAATTGTAGGCCATTTCAACCCTCACATCTCAAAAACCACGAATTTCATTTTTTCACAAAACTCCCCACCAAGACATCTAGCTATGCCGCGGTGCACCGACCAACTTGGCCATGTGCAAAACCCAACCAACTCAAAAGTTTTCTGCACCAAGACTTTCTTGGTATTAATTTGGGGGCTTTTGTAGGCCATTCCAACCCTCACATCTCAAAAACCACGAATTTCATTTTTTCACAAAACTCCCCACCAAGCCATCTACCTATGTCGTGGTGCACCGACAACCTTGGCCATGTGCAAAACCCAACCAACTCAAAACTTTCGTGCACCAAGACTTTCATGGTATTCATTTTGGGACATTTGTAGGCCTTTCCAACCCTGACATCTCAAAAACCACGAATTTCATTTTTTCACAAAACTCCCCACCAAGCCATCTAGCTATGCAACGGTGCACCGACCAACTTGGCCATGTGCAAAACCCAACCAACTCAAAACTTTCGTGCACCAAGACTTTCATGGTATTCATTTTGGGACATTTGTAGGCCTTTCCAACCCTCACATCTCAAAAACCACGAATTTCATTTTTTCACAAAACTCCCCACTAAGCCATCTAGCAATGCTGCGGTGCACCTACAACCTTGGCCATGTGCAAAACCCAACCAACTCAAAACTTTCGTGCACCAATACTTTCATGGTATTCATTTTGGGACATTTGTAGGCCATTCCAACCCTCACATCTCAAAAACCACGAATTTCATTTTTTCACAAAACTCCCCACCAAGCCATCTACCTATGCCGTGGTGCACCGACCAACTTGGCCATGTGCAAAACCCAACCAACTCAAAACTTTTGTGCACTAAGACTTTCATGGTATTCATTTGGGGGCATTTGTAGGTCATTCCCACCCTCACATCTCAAAAACCACGAATTTCATTTTTTCACAAAACTCCCCACCAAGCCATCTAGCTATGCTGCGGTGCACCGACAAACTTGACCATATGCAAAACCCAACCAACTCAATACTTTTGTGCACCAAACATTCATGGTATTCATTTGGGGGCCATTGTAGGCAATTCCAACCCTCACATCTCAAAAACCACGAATTTCATTTTTTCACAAAACTCCCCACCAAGACATCTAGCTATGCCGCGGTGCACCGACCAACTTGGCCATGTGCAAAACCCAACCAACTCAAAACTTTTGTGCACCAAGACTTTCATGGTATTAATTTGGGGGCTTTTGTAGGCCATTCCAACCCTCACATCTCAAAAACCACGAATTTCATTTTTTCACAAAACTCCCCACCAAGCCATCTGCCTATGCCGTGGCGCACCGACCAACTTCGCCATGTGCAAAACCCAACCAACTCAAAACTTTTGTTCAACAAGACTTTCTTGGTATTCATTTGGGGGCATTTGTAGGCCATTCAAACCCTCACATCTCAAAAACCACGAATTTCATTTTTTCACAAAACTCTCCACCAAGCCATCTAGCAATGCTGCGGTGCACCGACAACCTTGGCCATGTGCAAAACCCAACCAACTCAAAACTTTTGTGCACCAAACATTCATGGTATTCATTTGGGGGCATTTGTAGGCCATTCCAACCCTCACATCTCAAAAACCACGAATTTCATTTTTTCTCAAAACCCCCCACCATGCCATTTAGCTATGCCGCGGTGCACCGACCAACATGGCCATGTGTAAAACCCAACCAACTCAAAACTTTTGTGCACCAAGACTTTCATGGTATTCATTTGGGGGCATTTGTAGGCCATTCCAACCCTCACATCTCAAAAACCACGAATTTCATTTTTTCACAAAACTCCCCACCAAGCCATCTAGCCATGCCGCGGTGCACCGACCAACTTGGCCATGTGCAAAACCCAACCAACTCAAAACTTTTGTGCATCAAGACTTTCTTGGTATTCATTTGGGGGCATTTGTAGGCCATTCCAACCCTCACATCTCAAAAACCACGAATTTCATTTTTTCACAAAACTCCCCACCAAGCCATCTAGCTATGCCGCGGTGCACCGACCAACTTGGCCATGTGCAAAACCCAACCAAGTCAAAACTTTTGTGCATCAAGACTTTCTTGGTATTCATTTGGGGGCATTTGTAGGCCATTCAAACCCTCACATCTCAAAAACCACGAATTTCATTTTTTCACAAAACTCTCCACCAATCCATCTAGCAATGCTGCGGTGCACCGACAACCTTGGCCATGTGCAAAACCCAACCAACTCAAAACTTTCGTGCACCAAGACTTTCATGGTATTCATTTTGGGACATTTGTAGGGCATTCCAACCCTCACATCTCAAAAACCACGAATTTCATTTTTTCACAAAACTCCCCACCAAGCCATCTACCTATGCTGTGGTGCACCGACCAACTTGGCGACGTGCAAAACCCAACCAACTCAAAACTTTTGTGCACCAAGACTTTCATGGTATTAATTTGGGGGCATTTGTACGCCATTCCAACCCTCACATCTCAAAAACCACGAATTTCATTTTTTCAAAAAACTCCCCACCAAGCCATCTAGCTATGCCGCGGTGCACCGACCAACTTGGCCATGTGCAAAACCCAACCAACTCAAAACTTTTGTGCACCAAACATTCATGGTATTCATTTGGGGGCAATTGTAGGCCATTTCAACCCTCACATCTCAAAAACCACGAATGTCATTTTTTCACAAAACTCCCCACCAAGACATCTAGCTATGCCGCGGTGCACCGACCAACTTGGCCATGTGCAAAACCCAACCAACTCAAAAGTTTTCTGCACCAAGACTTTCTTGGTATTAATTTGGGGGCTTTTGTAGGCCATTCCAACCCTCACATCTCAAAAACCACGAATTTCATTTTTTCACAAAACTCCCCACCAAGCCATCTACCTATGTCGTGGTGCACCGACAACCTTGGCCATGTGCAAAACCCAACCAACTCAAAACTTTCGTGCACCAAGACTTTCATGGTATTCATTTTGGGACATTTGTAGGCCTTTCCAACCCTCACATCTCAAAAACCACGAATTTCATTTTTTCACAAAACTCCCCACCAAGCCATCCAGCTATGCAGCGGTGCACCGACCAACTTGGCCATGTGCAAAACCCAACCAACTCAAAACTTTCGTGCACCAAGACTTTCATGGTATTCATTTTGGGACATTTGTAGGCCTTTCCAACCCTCACATCTCAAAAACCACGAATTTCATTTTTTCACAAAACTCCCCACTAAGCCATCTAGCAATGCTGCGGTGCACCTACAACCTTGGCCATGTGCAAAACCCAACCAACTCAAAACTTTCGTGCACCAAGACTTTCATGGTATTCATTTTGGGACATTTGTAGGCCATTCCAACCCTCACATCTCAAAAACCACGAATTTCATTTTTTCACAAAATTCCCCACCAAGCCATCTACCTATGCCGTGGTGCACCGACCAACTTGGCCATGTGCAAAACCCAACCAACTCAAAACTTTTGTGCACTAAGACTTTCATTGTATTCATTTGGGGGCATTTCTAGGTCATTCCCACCCTCACATCTCAAAAACCACGAATTTCATTTTTTCACAAAACTCCCCACCAAGCCATCTACCTATGCTGCGGTGCACCGACAAACTTGACCATATGCAAAACCCAACCAACTCAATACTTTTGTGCACCAAACATTCATGGTATTCATTTGGGGGCAATTGTAGGCAATTCCAACCCTCACATCTCAAAAACCACGAATTTCATTTTTTCACAAAACTCCCCACCAAGACATCTAGCTATGCCGCGGTGCACCGACCAACTTGGCCATGTGCAAAACCCAACCAACTCAAAACTTTTGTGCACCAAGACTTTCATGGTATTAATTTGGGGGCTTTTGTAGGCCATTCCAACCCTCACATCTCAAAAACCACGAATTTCATTTTTTCACAAAACTCCCCACCAAGCCATCTGCCTATGCCGTGGCGCACTGACCAACTTCGCCATGTGCAAAACCCAACCAACTCAAAACTTTTGTTCATCAAGACTTTCTTGGTATTCATTTGGGGGCATTTGTAGGCCATTCAAACCCTCACATCTCAAAAACGACGAATTTCATTTTTTCACAAAACTCTCCACCAAGCCATCTAGCAATGCTGCGGTGCACCGACAACCTTGGCCATGTGCAAAACCCAACCAACTCAAAACTTTTGTGCACCAAACATTCATGGTATTCATTTGGGGGCATTTGTAGGCCATTCCAACCCTCACATCTCAAAAACCACGAATTTCATTTTTTCTCAAAACCCCCCACCATGCCATTTAGCTATGCCGCGGTGCACCGACCAACTTGGCCATGTGTAAAACCCAACCAACTCAAAACTTTTGTGCACCAAGACTTTCATGGTATTCATTTGGGGGCATTTGTAGGCCATTCCAACCCTCACATCTCAAAAACCACGAATTTCATTTTTTCACAAAACTCCCCACCAAGCCATCTAGCTATGCCGCGGTGCACTGACAAACTGGGCCATGTGCAAAACCCAACCAACTCAAAACTTTTGTGCACCAAGAATTTCATGGTATTCATTTGGGGGCATTTGTAGGCCATTCCAACTCTCACATCTCAAAAACCACGAATTTCATTTTTTCACAAAACTCCCCACCAAGCCATCTACCTATGTCGTGGTGCACCGACAACCTTGGCCATGTGCAAAACCCAACCAACTCAAAACTTTCGTGCACCAAGACTTTCATGGTATTCATTTTGGGACATTTGTAGGCCTTTCCAACCCTCACATCTCAAAAACCACGAATTTCATTTTTTCACAAAACTCCCCACTAAGCCATCTAGCAATGCTGCGGTGCACCTACAACCTTGGCCATGTGCAAAACCCAACCAACTCAAAACTTTCGTGCACCAAGACTTTCATGGTATTCATTTTGGGACATTTGTAGGCCATTCCAACCCTCACATCTCAAAAACCACGAATTTCATTTTTTCACAAAACTCCCCACCAAGCCATCTACCTATGCCGTGGTGCACCGACCAACTTGGCCATGTGCAAAACCCAACCAACTCAAAACTTTTGTGCACTAAGACTTTCATGGTATTCATTTGGGGGCATTTGTAGGTCATTCCCACCCTCACATCTCAAAAACCACGAATTTCATTTTTTCACAAAACTCCCCACCAAGCCATCTAGCTATGCTGCGGTGCACCGACAAACTTGACCATATGCAAAACCCAACCAACTCAATACTTTTGTGCACCAAACATTCATGGTATTCATTTGGGGGCAATTGTAGGCAATTCCAACCCTCACATCTCAAAAACCACGAATTTCATTTTTTCACAAAACTCCCCACCAAGACATCTAGCTATGCCGCGGTGCACCGACCAACTTGGCCATGTGCAAAACCCAACCAACTCAAAACTTTTGTGCACCAAGACTTTCATGGTATTAATTTGGGGGCTTTTGTAGGCCATTCCAACCCTCACATCTCAAAAACCACGAATTTCATTTTTTCACAAAACTCCCCACCAAGCCATCTACCTATGTCGTGGTGCACCGACAACCTTGGCCATGTGCAAAACCCAACCAACTCAAAACTTTCGTGCACCAAGACTTTCATGGTATTCATTTTGGGACATTTGTAGGCCTTTCCAACCCTCACATCTCAAAAACCACGAATTTCATTTTTTCACAAAACTCCCCACCAAGCCATCTAGCTATGCCGCGGTGCACCGACCAACTTGGCCATGTGCAAAACCCAACCAACTCAAAACTTTTGTGCATCAAGACTTTCTTGGTATTCATTTGGGGGCATTTGTAGGCCATTCAAACCCTCACATCTCAAAAACCACGAATTTCATTTTTTCACAAAACTCCCCACCAAGCCATCTAGCAATGCTGCGGTGCACCGACAACCTTGGCCATGTGCAAAACCCAACCAACTCAAAACTTTCGTGCACCAAGACTTTCATGGTATTCATTTTGGGACATTTGTAGGGCATTCCAACCCTCACATCTCAAAAACCACGAATTTCATTTTTTCACAAAACTCCCCACCAAGCCATCTACCTATGCTGTGGTGCACCGACCAACTTGGCGACGTGCAAAACCCAACCAACTCAAAACTTTTGTGCACCAAGACTTTCATGGTATTCATTTGGGGGCATTTGTACGCCATTCCAACCCTCACATCTCAAAAACCACGAATTTCATTTTTTCAAAAAACTCCCCACCAAGCCATCTAGCTATGCCGCGGTGCACCGACCAACTTGGCCATGTGCAAAACCCAACCAACTCAAAAGTTTTCTGCACCAAGACTTTCATGGTATTCATTTGGGGGCATTTGTAGGCCATTCCAACCCTCACATCTCAAAAACCACGAATTTCATTTTTTCACAAAACTCCCCACCAAGGCATATAGTTATGCTGCGGTGTACCGACCAACTTGGCCATGTGCAAAACCCAACCAACTCAAAACTTTTGTGCACCAAACATTCATGGTATTCATTTGGGGGCATTTGTAGGCCATTCCAACCCTCACATCTCAAAAACCACGAATTTCATTTTTTCACAAAACTCCCCACCAAGCCATCTAGCTATGTCGCGGTGCACCGACAAACTGGGCCATGTGCAAAACCCAACCAACTCAAAACTTTTGTGCACCAAGAATTTCATGGTATTCATTTGGGGGCATTTGTAGGCCATTCCAACCCTCACATCTCAAAAACCACGAATTTCATTTTTTCACAAAACTCCCCACCAAGCCATCTAGCAACGCTGCGGTGCACCGACAACCTTGGCCATGTGCAAAACCCAACCAACTCAAAACTTTCGTGCACCAAGACTTTCATGGTATTCATTTTGGGACATTTGTAGGCCATTCCAACCCTCACATCTCAAAAACCACGGATTTCATTTTTTCACAAAACTCCCCACCAAGCCATCTACCTATGCCGTGGCGCACCGACCAACTTGGCCATGTGCAAAACCCAACCAACTCAAAACTTTTGTGCACCAAGACTTTCATGGTATTCATTTGGGGGCATTTGTAGGCCATTCCCACCCTCACATCTCAAAAACCATGAATTTCATTTTTTCACAAAACTCCCCACCAAGCCATCTAGCCATGCTGCGGTGCACCGACAACCTTGGCCATGTGCAAAACCCAACCAACTCAAAACTTTCGTGCACCAAGACTTTCATGGTATTCATTTTGGGACATTTGTAGGGCATTCCAACCCTCACATCTCAAAAACCACGAATTTCATTTTTTCACAAAACTCCCCACCAAGCCATCTAGCTATGCTGCGGTGCACCGACCAACTTGGCCGTATACAAAACCCAACCAACTCAAAACTTTTGTGCACCAAACATTCATGGTATTCATTTGGGGGATTTGTAGGTCATTCCAACCCTCACATCTCAAAAACCACGAATTTCATTTTTTCACAAAACTCCCCACCATGCCATCTACCCATGCCTTGGTGCACCGACCAACTTGGCCATGGGCAAAACCCAACCAACTCAAAACTTTTGTGCACCAAGACTTTTACGGTATTGATTTGGAGGCATTTGTAGGCCATTCCAACCCTCACATCTCAAAAACCACGAATTTCATTTTTTCACAAAACTCCCCACCAAGCCATCTAGCTATGCCGCGGTGCACCGACCAACTTGGCCATGTGCAAAACCCAACCACCTCAAAACTTTTGTGCACCAAGACTTTCATGGTATTCATTTGGGGGCATTTGTAGGCCATTCCAATCCTCACATCTCAAAAACCACGAATTTCATTTTTTCACAAAACTCCCCACCAAGGCATATAGTTATGCTGCGGTGCACCGACCAACTTGGCCATGTGCAAAACCCAACCAACTCAAAACTTTTGTGCACCAAACATTCATGGTATTCATTTGGGGGCATTTGTAGGCCATTCCAACCCTCACATCTAAAAAACCACGAATTTCATTTTTTCACAAAACCCCCCACCATGCCATTTAGCTATGTCGCGGTGCACCGACCAACTTGGCCATGTGTAAAACCCAACCAACTCCAAACTTTTGTGCACCAAGACTTTCATGGTATTCATTTGGGGGCATTTGTAGGCCATTCCAACCCTCACATCTCAAAAACCACGAATTTCATTTTTTCACAAAAATCCCCACCAAGCCATCTAGCTATGCCGCGGTGCACCGACCAACTTAGCCATGTGCAAAACCCAACCAACTCAAAACTTTTGTGCATCAAGACTTTCTTGGTATTCATTTGGGGGCATTTGTAGGCCATTCAAACCCTCACATCTCAAAAACCACGAATTTCATTTTTTCACAAAACTCCCCACCAAGCCATCTAGCAATGCTGCGGTGCACCGACAACCTTGGCCATGTGCAAAACCCAACCAACTCAAAACTTTCGTGCACCAAGACTTTCATGGTATTCATTTTGGGACATTTGTAGGGCATTCCAACCCTCACATATCAAAAACCACGAATTTCATTTTTTCACAAAACTCCCCACCAAGCCATCTACCTATGCTGTGGTGCACCGACCAACTTGGCGACGTGCAAAACCCAACCAACTCAAAACTTTTCTGCACCAAGACTTTCATGGTATTCATTTGGGCGCATTTGTAGGCCATTCCAACCCTCACATCTCAAAAACCACGAATTTCATTTTTTCAAAAAACTCCCCACCAAGCCATCCAGCTATGCCGCGGTGCACCGACCAACTTGGCCATGTGCAAAACCCAACCAACTCAAAACTTTTGTGCACCAAACATTCATGGTATTCATTTGGGGGCAATTGTAGGTCATTCCAACCCTCACATGTCAAAAACCACGAATTTCATTTTTTCACAAAACTCCCCACCAAGACATCCAGCTATACCGCGGTGCACCGACCAACTTGTCCATGTGCAAAACCCAACCAACTCAAAACTTTTGTGCACCAAGACTTTCATGGTATTAATTTGGGGGCTTTTGTAGGCCATTCCAACCCTCACATCTCAAAAACCACGAATTTCATTTTTTCAAAAAACTCCCCACCAAGCCATCTAGCTATGCCGCGGTGCACCGACCAACTTGGCCATGGGCAAAACCCAACCAACTCAAAACTTTTGTGCACCAAGACTTTCATGGTATTCGTTTGGAGGCATTTGTAGGCCATTCCAACCCTCACATCTCAAAAACCACGAATTTCATTTTTTCACAAAACTCCCCACCAAGCCATCTAGCTATGCCACGGTGCACCGACAACCTTGGCCATGTGCAAAACCCAACCAACTCAAAACTTTCGTGCACCAAACATTCATGGTATTCATTTTGGGACATTTGTAGGCCATTCCAACCCTCACATCTCAAAAACCACGAATTTCATTTTTTCACAAAACTCCCCACCAAGCCATCTACCTATGCTGTGGTGCACCGACCAACTTGGCGACGTGCAAAACCCAACCAACTCAAAACTTTTATGCACCAAGACTTTCATGGTATTCATTTGGGGGCATTTGTTGGCCATTCCAACCCTCACATCTCAAAAACCACGAATTTCATTTTTTCAAAAAACTCCCCACCAAGCCATCTAGCTATGCCGCGGTGCACCGACCAACTTGGCCATGTGCAAAACCCAACCAACTCAAAACTTTTGTGCACCAAACATTCATGGTATTCATTTGGGGGCAATTGTAGGCCATTCCAACCCTCACATCTCAAAAACCACGAATTTCATTTTTTCAAAAAACTCCCCACCAAGCCATCTAGCTATGCCGCGGTGCACCGACCAACTTGGCCATGTGCAAAACCCAACCAACTCAAAACTTTTGTGCACCAAACATTCATGGTATTCATTTGGGGGCAATTGTAGGCCATTCCAACCCTCACATCTCAAAAACCACGAATTTCATTTTTTCACAAAACTCCCCACCAAGCCATCTAGCTATGCTGCGGTGCACCGACCAACTTGGCCATATGCAAAACCCAACCAACTCAAAACTTTTGTGCACCAAACATTCATGGTATTCATTTGGGGGATTTGTAGGCCATTCCAACCCTCACATCTCAAAAACCACGAATTTCATTTTTTCACAAAACTCTCCACCATGCCATCTACCCATGCCTTGGCGCACCGACCAACTTGGCCATGGGCAAAACCCAACCAACTCAAAACTTTTGTGCACCAAGACTTTCATGGTATTCATTTGGAGGCATTTGTAGGCCATTCCAACCCTCACATCTCAAAAACCACGAATTTCATTTTTTCACAAAACTCCCCACCAAGCCATCTAGCTATGCCGCGGTGCACCGACCAACTTGGCCATGTGCAAAACCCAACCACCTCAAAACTTTTGTGCACCAAGACTTTCATGGTATTCATTTGGGGGCATTTGTAGGCCATTCCAACCCTCACATCTCAAAAACCACGAATTTCATTTTTTCACAAAACTCCCCACCAAGGCATATAGCTATGCTGCGGTGCACTAACCAACTTGGCCATGTGCAAAACCCAACCAACTCAAAACTTTCGTGCACCAAACATTCATGGTATTCATTTGAGGGATTTGTAGGCCATTCCAACCCTCACATCTCAAAAACCACGAATTTCATTTTTTCACAAAACTCTCCACCATGCCATCTACCCATGCCTTGGTGCACCGACCAACTTGGCGATGTGCAAAACCCAACCAACTCAAAACTTTTGTGCACCAAGACTTTCATGGTATTCATTTGGAGGCATTTGTAGGCCATTCCAACCCTCACATCTCAAAAACCACGAATTTCATTTTTTCACAAAACTCCCCACCAAGGCATATAGCTATGCTGCGGTGCACCGACCAACTTGGCCATGTGCAAAACCCAACCAACTCAAAACTTTTTTGCACCAAACATTCATGGTATTCATTTGGGGGCATTTGTAGGCCATTCCAACCCTCACATCTCAAAAACCACGAATTTCATTTTTTCTCAAAACCCCCCACCATGCCATTTAGCTATGCCGCGGTGCACCGACCAACTTGGCCATGTGTAAAACCCAACCAACTCAAAACTTTTGTGCACCAAGACTTTCATGGTATTCATTTGGGGGCATTTGTAGGCCATTCCAACCCTCACATCTCAAAAACCACGAATTTCATTTTTTCACAAAACTCCCCACCAAGCCATCTAGCCATGCCGCGGTGCACCGACCAACTTGGCGACGTGCAAAACCCAACCAACTCAAAACTTTTGTGCACCAAGACTTTCATGGTATTCATTTGGGGGCATTTGTACGCCATTCCAACCCTCACATCTCAAAAACCACGAATTTCATTTTTTCAAAAAACTCCCCACCAAGCCATCTAGCTATGCCGCGGTGCACCGACCAACTTGGCCATGTGCAAAACCCAACCAACTCAAAACTTTTGTGCACCAAACATTCATGGTATTCATTTGGGGGCAATTGTAGTCCATTCCAACCCTCACATCTCAAAAACCACGAATTTCATTTTTTCACAAAACTCCCCACCAAGACATCTAGCTATGCCGCGGTGCACCGACCAACTTGGCCATGTGCAAAACCCAACCAACTCAAAAGTTTTCTGCACCAAGACTTTCTTGGTATTAATTTGGGGGCTTTTGTAGGCCATTCCAACCCTCACATCTCAAAAACCACGAATTTCATTTTTTCACAAAACTCCCCACCAAGCCATCTACCTATGTCGTGGTGCACCGACAACCTTGGCCATGTGCAAAACCCAACCAACTATAACTTTCGTGCACCAAGACTTTCATGGTATTCATTTTGGGACATTTGTAGGCCTTTCCAACCCTCACATCTCAAAAACCACGAATTTCATTTTTTCACAAAACTCCCCACCAAGCCATCTAGCTATGCAGCGGTGCACCGACCAACTTGGCCATGTGCAAAGCCCAACCAACTCAAAACTTTTGTGCATCAAGACTTTCTTGGTATTCATTTTGGGGCATTTGTAGGCCATTCAAACCTTCACATCTCAAAAACCACGAATTTCATTTTTTCACAAAACTCCCCACCAAGCCATCTAGCAATGCTGCAGTGCACCGACAACCTTGGCCATGTGCAAAACCCAACAACCTCAAAACTTTCGTGCACCATCCTTTCATGGTATTCATTTTGGGACATTTGTAGGGCATTCCAACCCTCACATCTCAAAAACCACGAATTTCATTTTTTCACAAAACTCTCCACCATGCCATCTACCCATGCCTTGGTGCACCGACCAACTTGGCCATGGGCAAAACCCAACCAACTCAAAACTTTTGTGCACCAAGACTTTCATGGTATTCATTTGGAGGCATTTGTAGGCCATTCCAACCCTCACATCTCAAAAACCACGAATTTCATTTTTTCACAAAACTCCCCACCAAGGCATATAGCTATGCTGCGGTGCACCGACCAACTTGGCCATGTGCAAAACCCAACCAACTCAAAACTTTTTTGCACCAAACATTCATGGTATTCATTTGGGGGCATTTGTAGGCCATTCCAACCCTCACATCTCAAAAACCACGAATTTCATTTTTTCTCAAAACCCCCCACCATGCCATTTAGCTATGCCGCGGTGCACCGACCAACTTGGCCATGTGTAAAACCCAACCAACTCAAAACTTTTGTGCACCAAGACTTTCATGGTATTCATTTGGGGGCATTTGTAGGCCATTCCAACCCTCACATCTCAAAAACCACGAATTTCATTTTTTCACAAAACTCCCCACCAAGCCATCTAGCCATGCCGCGGTGCACCGACCAACTTGGCCATGTGCAAAACCCAACCAACTCAAAACTTTTATGCATCAAGACTTTCTTGGTATTCATTTGGGGGCATTTGTAGGCCATTCCAACCCTCACATCTCAAAAACCACGAATTTCATTTTTTCACAAAACTCCCCACCAAGCCATCTAGCTATGCCGCGGTGCACCGACCAACTTGGCCATGTGCAAAACCCAACCAACTCAAAACTTTTGTGCATCAAGACTTTCTTGGTATTCATTTGGGGGCATTTGTAGGCCATTCAAACCCTCACATCTCAAAAACCACGAATTTCATTTTTTCACAAAACTCTCCACCAATCCATCTAGCAATGCTGCGGTGCACCGACAACCTTGGCCATGTGCAAAACCCAACCAACTCAAAACTTTCGTGCACCAAGACTTTCATGGTATTCATTTGGGGGCATTTGTAGGCCATTCCAACCCTCACATCTCAAAAACCACGAATTTCATTTTTTCACAAAACTCCCCACCAAGCCATCTAGCTATGCCGCGGTGCACCGACAAACTGGGCCATGTGCAAAACCCAACCAACTCAAAACTTTTGTGCACCAAGAATTTCATGGTATTCATTTGGGGGCATTTGTAGGCCATTCCAACCCTCACATCTCAAAAACCACGAATTTCATTTTTTCACAAAACTCCCCACCAAGCCATCTACCTATGTCGTGGTGCACCGACAACCTTGGCCATGTGCAAAACCCAACCAACTCAAAACTTTCGTGCACCAAGACTTTCATGGTATTCATTTTGGGACATTTGTAGGCCTTTCCAACCCTCACATCTCAAAAACCACGAATTTCATTTTTTCACAAAACTCCCCACTAAGCCATCTAGCAATGCTGCGGTGCACCTACAACCTTGGCCATGTGCAAAACCCAACCAACTCAAAACTTTCGTGCACCAAGACTTTCATGCTATTCATTTTGGGACATTTGTAGGCCATTCCAACCCTCACATCTCAAAAACCACGAATTTCATTTTTTCACAAAACTCCCCACCAAGCCATCTACCTATGCCGTGGTGCACCGACCAACTTGGCCATGTGCAAAACCCAACCAACTCAAAACTTTTGTGCACTAAGACTTTCATGGTATTCATTTGGGGGCATTTGTAGGTCATTCCCACCCTCACATCTCAAAAACCACGAATTTCATTTTTTCACAAAACTCCCCACCAAGCCATCTAGCTATGCTGCGGTGCACCAACAAACTTGACCATATGCAAAACCCAACCAACTCAAAACTTTTGTGCACCAAACATTCATGGTATTCATTTGGGGGCAATTGTAGGCAATTCCAACCCTCACATCTCAAAAACCACGAATTTCATTTTTTCACAAAACTCCCCACCAAGCCATCTAGCTATGCCGCGGTGCACCGACCAACTTGGCCATGTGCAAAACCCAACCAACTCAAAACTTTTGTGCACCAAGACTTTCATGGTATTAATTTGGGGGCTTTTGTAGGCCATTCCAACCCTCACATCTCAAAAACCACGAATTTCATTTTTTCACAAAACTCCCCACCAAGCCATCTACCTATGTCGTGGTGCACCGACAACCTTGGCC
The DNA here is from genome assembly GCF_037176805.1 of Vigna unguiculata. Lineage (NCBI taxonomy): Eukaryota > Viridiplantae > Streptophyta > Magnoliopsida > Fabales > Fabaceae > Vigna > Vigna unguiculata. The sequence continues at coordinate 78,503 of NW_028196640.1, read as the reverse complement.
ATGTGCAAAACCCAACCAACTCAAAACTTTCGTGCACCAAGACTTTCATGGTATTCATTTTGGGACATTTGTAGGCCTTTCCAACCCTCACATCTCAAAAACCACGAATTTCATTTTTTCACAAAACTCCCCACCAAGCCATCTAGCTATGCCGCAGTGCACCGACCAACTTGGCCATGTGCAAAACCCAACCAACTCAAAACTTTTGTGCATCAAGACTTTCTTGGTATTCATTTGGGGGCATTTGTAGGCCATTCAAACCCTCACATCTCAAAAACCACGAATTTCATTTTTTCACAAAACTCCCCACCAAGCCATCTAGCAATGCTGCGGTGCACCGACAACCTTGGCCATGTGCAAAACCCAACCAACTCAAAACTTTCGTGCACCAAGACTTTCATGGTATTCATTTTGGGACATTTGTAGGGCATTCCAACCCTCACATCTCAAAAACCACGAATTTCATTTTTTCACAAAACTCCCCACTAAGCCATCTAGCAATGCTGCGGTGCACCTACAACCTTGGCCATGTGCAAAACCCAACCAACTCAAAACTTTCGTGCACCAAGACTTTCATGGTATTCATTTTGGGACATTTGTAGGCCATTCCAACCCTCACATCTCAAAAACCACGAATTTCATTTTTTCACAAAACTCCCCACCAAGCCATCTACCTATGCCGTGGTGCACCGACCAACTTGGCCATGTGCAAAACCCAACCAACTCAAAACTTTTGTGCACTAAGACTTTCATGGTATTCATTTGGGGGCATTTGTAGGTCATTCCCACCCTCACATCTCAAAAACCACGAATTTCATTTTTTCACAAAACTCCCCACCAAGCCATCTAGCTATGCTGCGGTGCACCAACAAACTTGACCATATGCAAAACCCAACCAACTCAAAACTTTTGTGCACCAAACATTCATGGTATTCATTTGGGGGCAATTGTAGGCAATTCCAACCCTCACATCTCAAAAACCACGAATTTCATTTTTTCACAAAACTCCCCACCAAGACATCTAGCTATGCCGCGGTGCACCGACCAACTTGGCCATGTGCAAAACCCAACCAACTCAAAACTTTTGTGCACCAAGACTTTCATGGTATTAATTTGGGGGCTTTTGTAGGCCATTCCAACCCTCACATCTCAAAAACCACGAATTTCATTTTTTCACAAAACTCCCCACCAAGCCATCTACCTATGTCGTGGTGCACCGACAACCTTGGCCATGTGCAAAACCCAACCAACTCAAAACTTTCGTGCACCAAGACTTTCATGGTATTCATTTTGGGACATTTGTAGGCCTTTCCAACCCTCACATCTCAAAAACCACGAATTTCATTTTTTCACAAAACTCCCCACCAAGCCATCTAGCTATGCCGCAGTGCACCGACCAACTTGGCCATGTGCAAAACCCAACCAACTCAAAACTTTTGTGCATCAAGACTTTCTTGGTATTCATTTGGGGGCATTTGTAGGCCATTCAAACCCTCACATCTCAAAAACCACGAATTTCATTTTTTCACAAAACTCCCCACCAAGCCATCTAGCAATGCTGCGGTGCACCGACAACCTTGGCCATGTGCAAAACCCAACCAACTCAAAACTTTCGTGCACCAAGACTTTCATGGTATTCATTTTGGGACATTTGTAGGGCATTCCAACCCTCACATCTCAAAAACCACGAATTTCATTTTTTCACAAAACTCCCCACCAAGCCATCTACCTATGCTGTGGTGCACCGACCAACTTGGCGACGTGCAAAACCCAACCAACTCAAAACTTTTGTGCACCAAGACTTTCATGGTATTCATTTGGGGGCATTTGTACGCCATTCCAACCCTCACATCTCAAAAACCACGAATTTCATTTTTTCAAAAAACTCCCCACCAAGCCATCTAGCTATGCAGCGGTGCACCGACCAACTTGGCCATGTGCAAAACCCAACCAACTCAAAACTTTTGTGCATCAAGACTTTCTTGGTATTCATTTGGGGGCATTTGTAGGCCATTCAAACCTTCACATCTCAAAAACCACGAATTTCATTTTTTCACAAAACTCCCCACCAAGCCATCTAGCAATGCTGCAGTGCACCGACAACCTTGGCCATGTGCAAAACCCAACAACCTCAAAACTTTCGTGCACCAAGACTTTCATGGTATTCATTTTGGGACATTTGTAGGGCATTCCAACCCTCACATCTCAAAAACCACGAATTTCATTTTTTCACAAAACTCCCCACCAAGCCATCTACCTATGCCGTGGTGCACCGACCAACTTGGCGATGTGCAAAACCCAACCAACTCAAAACTTTTGTGCACCAAGTCTTTCATGGTATTCATTTGGGGGCATTTGTAGGCCATTCCAACCGTCACATCTCAAAAACCACGAATTTCATTTTTTCAAAAAACTCCCCACCAAGCCATCTAGCTATGCCGCGGTGCACCGACCAACTTGGCCATGTGCAAAACCCAACCAACTCAAAACTTTTGTGCACCAAGACTTTCATGGTATTCATTTGGGGGCATTTGTAGGCCATTCCAACCCTCACATCTCAAAAACCACGAATTTCATTTTTTCACAAAACTCTTCACCAAGCCATCTAGCTATGTCGCGGTGCACCGACAAACTGGGCCATGTGCAAAACCCAACCAACTCAAAAATTTTGTGCACCAAGAATTTCATGGTATTCATTTGGGGGCATTTGTAGGCCATTCCAACCCTCACATCTCAAAAACCACGAATTTCATTTTTTCACAAAACTCCCCACCAAGCCATCTACCTATGTCGTGGTGCACCGACAACCTTGGCCATGTGCAAAACCCAACCAACTCAAAACTTTCGTGCACCAAGACTTTCATGGTATTCATTTTGAGACATTTGTAGGCCTTTCCAACCCTCACATCTCAAAAACCACGAATTTCATTTTTTCACAAAACTCCCCACCAAGCCATCTAGCAATGCTGCGGTGCACCGACAACCTTGGCGATGTGCAAAACCCAACCAACTCAAAACTTTTGTGCACCAAGTCTTTCATGGTATTCATTTGGGGGCATTTGTAGGCCATTCCAACCCTCACATCTCAAAAACCACGAATTTCATTTTTTCACAAAACTCCCCACCAAGCCATCTACCTATGCCGTGGTGCACCGACCAACTTGGCCATGTGCAAAACCCAACCAACTCAAAACTTTTGTGCACTAAGACTTTCATGGTATTCATTTGGGGGCATTTGTAGGTCATTCCCACCCTCACATCTCAAAAACCACGAATTTCATTTTTTCACAAAACTCCCCACCAAGCCATCTAGCTATGCTGCGGTGCACCAACAAACTTGACCATATGCAAAACCCAACCAACTCAAAACTTTTGTGCACCAAACATTCATGGTATTCATTTGGGGGCAATTGTAGGCAATTCCAACCCTCACATCTCAAAAACCACGAATTTCATTTTTTCACAAAACTCCCCACCAAGCCATCTAGCTATGCCGCGGTGCACCGACCAACTTGGCCATGTGCAAAACCCAACCAACTCAAAACTTTTGTGCACCAAGACTTTCATGGTATTAATTTGGGGGCTTTTGTAGGCCATTCCAACCCTCACATCTCAAAAACCACGAATTTCATTTTTTCACAAAACTCCCCACCAAGCCATCTACCTATGTCGTGGTGCACCGACAACCTTGGCCATGTGCAAAACCCAACCAACTCAAAACTTTCGTGCACCAAGACTTTCATGGTATTCATTTTGGGACATTTGTAGGCCTTTCCAACCCTCACATCTCAAAAACCACGAATTTCATTTTTTCACAAAACTCCCCACCAAGCCATCTAGCTATGCCGCAGTGCACCGACCAACTTGGCCATGTGCAAAACCCAACCAACTCAAAACTTTTGTGCATCAAGACTTTCTTGGTATTCATTTGGGGGCATTTGTAGGCCATTCAAACCCTCACATCTCAAAAACCACGAATTTCATTTTTTCACAAAACTCCCCACCAAGCCATCTAGCAATGCTGCGGTGCACCGACAACCTTGGCCATGTGCAAAACCCAACCAACTCAAAACTTTCGTGCACCAAGACTTTCATGGTATTCATTTTGGGACATTTATAGGGCATTCCAACCCTCACATCTCAAAAACCACGAATTTCATTTTTTCACAAAACTCCCCACCAAGCCATCTACCTATGCTGTGGTGCACCGACCAACTTGGCGACGTGCAAAACCCAACCAACTCAAAACTTTTGTGCACCAAGACTTTCATGGTATTCATTTGGGGGCATTTGTACGCCATTCCAACCCTCACATCTCAAAAACCACGAATTTCATTTTTTCAAAAAACTCCCCACCAAGCCATCTAGCTATGCAGCGGTGCACCGACCAACTTGGCCATGTGCAAAACCCAGCCAACTCAAAACTTTTGTGCATCAAGACTTTCTTGGTATTCATTTGGGGGCATTTGTAGGCCATTCAAACCTTCACATCTCAAAAACCACGAATTTCATTTTTTCACAAAACTCCCCACCAAGCCATCTAGCAATGCTGCAGTGCACCGACAACCTTGGCCATGTGCAAAACCCAACAACCTCAAAACTTTCGTGCACCAAGACTTTCATGGTATTCATTTTGGGACATTTGTAGGGCATTCCAACCCTCACATCTCAAAAACCACGAATTTCATTTTTTCACAAAACTCCCCACCAAGCCATCTACCTATGCCGTGGTGCACCGACCAACTTGGCGATGTGCAAAACCCAACCAACTCAAAACTTTTGTGCACCAAGTCTTTCATGGTATTCATTTGGGGGCATTTGTAGGCCATTCCAACCGTCACATCTCAAAAACCACGAATTTCATTTTTTCAAAAAACTCCCCACCAAGCCATCTAGCTATGCCGCGGTGCACCGACCAACTTGGCCATGTGCAAAACCCAACCAACTCAAAACTTTTGTGCACCAAGACTTTCATGGTATTCATTTGGGGGCATTTGTAGGCCATTCCAACCCTCACATCTCAAAAACCACGAATTTCATTTTTTCACAAAACTCTTCACCAAGCCATCTAGCTATGTCGCGGTGCACCGACAAACTGGGCCATGTGCAAAACCCAACCAACTCAAAAATTTTGTGCACCAAGAATTTCATGGTATTCATTTGGGGGCATTTGTAGGCCATTCCAACCCTCACATCTCAAAAACCACGAATTTCATTTTTTCACAAAACTCCCCACCAAGCCATCTACCTATGTCGTGGTGCACCGACAACCTTGGCCATGTGCAAAACCCAACCAACTCAAAACTTTCGTGCACCAAGACTTTCATGGTATTCATTTTGAGACATTTGTAGGCCTTTCCAACCCTCACATCTCAAAAACCACGAATTTCATTTTTTCACAAAACTCCCCACCAAGCCATCTAGCAATGCTGCGGTGCACCGACAACCTTGGCGATGTGCAAAACCCAACCAACTCAAAACTTTTGTGCACCAAGTCTTTCATGGTATTCATTTGGGGGCATTTGTAGGCCATTCCAACCCTCACATCTCAAAAACCACGAATTTCATTTTTTCACAAAACTCCCCACCAAGCCATCTACCTATGCTGTGGTGCACCGACCAACTTGGCGACGTGCAAAACCCAACCAACTCAAAACTTTTGTGCACCAAGACTTTCATGGTATTCATTTGGGGGCATTTTTACGCCATTCCAACCCTCACATCTCAAAAACCACGAATTTCATTTTTTCAAAAAACTCCCCACCAAGCCATCTAGCTATGCCGCGGTGCACCGACCAACTTGGCCATGTGCAAAACCCAACCAACTCAAAAGTTTTCTGCACCAAGACTTTCATGGTATTTATTTGGGGGCTTTTGTAGGCCATTCAAACCCTCATATCTCAAAAACCACAAATTTCATTTTTTCACAAAACTCCCCACCAAGCCATCTACCTATGTCGTGGTGCACCGACAACCTTGGCCATGTGCAAAACCCAACCAACTCAAAACTTTCGTGCACCAAGACTTTCATGGTATTCATTTTGGGACATTTGTAGGCCTTTCCAACCCTCATATCTCAAAAACCATGAATTTCATTTTTTCACAAAACTCCCCACCAAGCCATCTAGCTATGCAGCGGTGCACCGACCAACTTGGCCATGTGCAAAACCCAACCAACTCAAAACTTTTGTGCATCAAGACTTTCCTTGTATTCATTTTGGGGCATTTGTAGGCCATTCAAACCTTCACATCTCAAAAACCACGAATTTCATTTTTTCACAAAACTCCCCACCAAGCCATCTAGCAATGCTGCAGTGCACCGACAACCTTGGCCATGTGCAAAACCCAACAACCTCAAAACTTTCGTGCACCAAGACTTTCATGGTATTCATTTTGGGACATTTGTAGGGCATTCCAACCCTCACATCTCAAAAACCACGAATTTCATTTTTTCACAAAACTCCCCCACCAAGCCATCTACCTATGCCGTGGTGCACCGACCAACTTGGCGATGTGCAAAACCCAACCAACTCAAAACTTTTGTGCACCAAGTCTTTCATGGTATTCATTTGGGGGCATTTGTAGGCCATTCCAACCCTCACATCTCAAAAACCACGAATTTCATTTTTTCAAAAAACTCCCCACCAAGCCATCTAGCTATGCCGCGGTGCACCGACCAACTTGGCCATGTGCAAAACCCAACCAACTCAAAACTTTTGTGCACCAAGACTTTCATGGTATTCATTTGGGGGCATTTGTAAGCCATTCCAACCCTCATATCTCAAAAACCACGAATTTCATTTTTTCACAAAACTCCCCACCAAGCCATCTAGCTATGTCGCGGTGCACCGACAAACTGGGCCATATGCAAAACCCAACCAACTCAAAACTTTTGTGCACCAAGAATTTCATGGTATTCATTTGGGGGCATTTGTAGGCCATTCCAACCCTCACATCTCAAAAACCACGAATTTCATTTTTTCACAAAACTCCCCACCAAGCCATCTAGCAACGCTGCGGTGCACCGACAACCTTGGCCATGTGCAAAACCCAACCAACTCAAAACTTTCGTGCACCAAGACTTTCATGGTATTCATTTTGGGACATTTGTAGGCCATTCCAACCCTCACATCTCAAAAACCACGAATTTCATTTTTTCACAAAACTCCCCACCAAGCCATCTACCTATGCCGTGGCGCACCGACCAACTTGGCCATGTGCAAAACCCAACCAACTCAAAACTTTTGTGCACCAAGACTTTCATGGTATTCATTTAGGGGCATTTGTAGGCCATTCCCACCCTCACATCTCAAAAACCATGAATTTCATTTTTTCATAAAACTCCCCACCAAGCCATCTAGCTATGCTGCGGTGCACCGACCAACTTGGCCATATACAAAACCCAACCAACTCAAAACTTTTGTGCACCAAACATTCATGGTATTCATTTGGGGGATTTGTAGGTCATTCCAACCCTCACATCTCAAAAACCACGAATTTCATTTTTTCACAAAACTCCCCACCATGCCATCTACCCATGCCTTGGTGCACCGACCAACTTGGCCATGGGCAAAACCCAACCAACTCAAAACTTTTGTGCACCAAGACTTTTACGGTATTCATTTGGAGGCATTTGTAGGCCATTCCAACCCTCACATCTCAAAAACCACGAATTTCATTTTTTCACAAAACTCCCCACCAAGCCATCTAGCTATGCCGCGGTGCACCGACCAACTTGGCCATGTGCAAAACCCAACCACCTCAAAACTTTTGTGCACCAAGACTTTCATGGTATTCATTTGGGGGCATTTGTAGGCCATTCCAACCCTCACATCTCAAAAACCACGAATTTCATTTTTTCACAAAACTCCCCACCAAGGCATATAGTTATGCTGCGGTGCACCGACCAACTTGGCCATGTGCAAAACCCAACCAACTCAAAACTTTTGTGCACCAAACATTCATGGTATTCATTTGGGGGCATTTGTAGGCCATTCCAACCCTCACATCTAAAAAAGCACGAATTTCATTTTTTCACAAAACCCCCCACCATGCCATTTAGCTATGTCGCGGTGCACCGACCAACTTGGCCATGTGTAAAACCCAACCAACTCCAAACTTTTGTGCACCAAGACTTTCATGGTATTCATTTGGGGGCATTTGTAGGCCATTCCAACCCTCACATCTCAAAAACCACGAATTTCATTTTTTCACAAAAATCCCCACCAAGCCATCTAGCTATGCCGCGGTGCACCGACCAACTTAGCCATGTGCAAAACCCAACCAACTCAAAACTTTTGTGCATCAAGACTTTCTTGGTATTCATTTGGGGGCATTTGTAGGCCATTCAAACCCTCACATCTCAAAAACCACGAATTTCATTTTTTCACAAAACTCCCCACCAAGCCATCTAGCAATGCTGCGGTGCACCGACAACCTTGGCCATGTGCAAAACCCAACCAACTCAAAACTTTCGTGCACCAAGACTTTCATGGTATTCATTTTGGGACATTTGTAGAGCATTCCAACCCTCACATCTCAAAAACCACGAATTTCATTTTTTCATAAAACTCCCCACCAAGCCATCTACCTATGCTGTGGTGCACCGACCAACTTGGCGACGTGCAAAACCCAACCAACTCAAAACTTTTATGCACCAAGACTTTCATGGTATTCATTTGGGCGCATTTGTAGGCCATTCCAACCCTCACATCTCAAAAACCACGAATTTCATTTTTTCAAAAAACTCCCCACCAAGCCATCTAGCTATGCCGCGGTGCACCGACCAACTTGGCCATGTGCAAAACCCAACCAACTCAAAACTTTTGTGCACCAAACATTCATGGTATTCATTTGGGGGCAATTGTAGGTCATTCCAACCCTCACATGTCAAAAACCACGAATTTCATTTTTTCACAAAACTCCCCACCAAGACATCCAGCTATACCGAGGTGCACCGACCAACTTGTCCATGTGCAAAACCCAACCAACTCAAAACTTTTGTGCACCAAGACTTTCATGGTATTAATTTGGGGGCTTTTGTAGGCCATTCCAACCCTCACATCTCAAAAACCACGAATTTCATTTTTTCAAAAAACTCCCCACCAAGCCATCTAGCTATGCCGCGGTGCACCGACCAACTTGGCCATGGGCAAAACCCAACCAACTCAAAACTTTTGTGCACCAAGACTTTCATGGTATTCATTTGGAGGCATTTGTAGGCCATTCCAACCCTCACATCTCAAAAACCACGAATTTCATTTTTTCACAAAACTCCCCACCAAGCCATCTAGCTATGCCGCGGTGCACCGACAACCTTGGCCATGTGCAAAACCCAACCAACTCAAAACTTTCGTGCACCAAACATTCATGGTATTCATTTTGGGACATTTGTAGGCCATTCCAACCCTCACATCTCAAAAACCACGAATTTCATTTTTTCACAAAACTCCCCACCAAGCCATCTACCTATGCTGTGGTGCACCGACCAACTTGGCGACGTGCAAAACCCAACCAACTCAAAACTTTTATGCACCAAGACTTTCATGGTATTCATTTGGGGGCATTTGTAGGCCATTCCAACCCTCACATCTCAAAAACCACGAATTTCATTTTTTCAAAAAACTCCCCACCAAGCCATCTAGCTATGCCGCGGTGCACCGACCAACTTGGGCATGTGCAAAACCCAACCAACTCAAAACTTTTGTGCACCAAACATTCATGGTATTCATTTGGGGGCAATTGTAGGTCATTCCAACCCTCACATCTCAAAAACCACGAATTTCATTTTTTCACAAAACTCCCCACCAAGACATCCAGCTATGCCGCGGTGCACCGACCAACTTGTCCATGTGCAAAACCCAACCAACTCAAAACTTTTGTGCACCAAGACTTTCATGGTATTAATTTGGGGGCTTTTGTAGGCCATTCCAACCCTCACATCTCAAAAACCACGAATTTCATTTTTTCAAAAAACTCCCCACCAAGCCATCTAGCTATGCCGCGGTGCACCGACCAACTTGGCCATGGGCAAAACCCAACCAACTCAAAACTTTTGTGCACCAAGACTTTCATGGTATTCATTTGGAGGCATTTGTAGTCCATTCCAACCCTCACATCTCAAAAACCACGAATTTCATTTTTTCACAAAACTCCCCACCAAGCCATCTAGCTATGCCGCGGTACACCGACAACCTTGGCCATGTGCAAAACCCAACCAACTCAAAACTTTCGTGCACCAAACATTCATGGTATTCATTTTGGGACATTTGTAGGCCATTCCAACCCTCACATCTCAAAAACCACGAATTTCATTTTTTCACAAAACTCCCCACCAAGCCATCTACCTATGCTGTGGTGCACCGACCAACTTGGCGACGTGCAAAACCCAACCAACTCAAAACTTTTATGCACCAAGACTTTCATGGTATTCATTTGGGGGCATTTGTAGGCCATTCCAACCCTCACATCTCAAAAACCACGAATTTCATTTTTTCAAAAAACTCCCCACCAAGCCATCTAGCTATGCCGCGGTGCACCGACCAACTTGGCCATGTGCAAAACCCAACCAACTCAAAACTTTTGTGCACCAAACATTCATGGTATTCATTTGGGGGCAATTGTAGGTCATTCCAACCCTCACATCTCAAAAACCACGAATTTCATTTTTTCACAAAACTCCCCACCAAGACATCCAGCTATACCGCGGTGCACCGACCAACTTGTCCATGTGCAAAACCCAACCAACTCAAAACTTTTGTGCACCAAGACTTTCATGGTATTAATTTGGGGGCTTTTGTAGGCCATTCCAACCCTCACATCTCAAAAACCATGAATTTCATTTTTTCACAAAACTCCCCACCAAGCCATCTACCTATGTCGTGGTGCACCGACAACCTTGGCCATTTGCAAAACCCAACCAACTCAAAACTTTCGTGCTCCAAGACTTTCATGGTATTCATTTTGGGACATTTGTAGGCCTTTCCAACCCTCACATCTCGAAAACCACGAATTTCATTTTTTCACAAAACTCCCCACCAAGCCATCTAGCTATGCAGCGGTGCACCGACCAACTTGGCCATGTGCAAAACCCAACCAACTCAAAACTTTTGTGCATCAAGACTTTCTTGGTATTCATTTGGGGGCATTTGTAGGCCATTCAAACCCTCACATCTCAAAAACCACGAATTTCATTTTTTCACAAAACTCCCCACCAAGCGATCTAGCAATGCTGCGGTGCACCGACAACCTTGGCCATGTGCAAAACCCAACCAACTCAAAACTTTCGTGCACCAAGACTTTCATGGTATTCATTTTGGGACATTTGTAGGGCATTCCAACCCTCACATCTCAAAAACCACGAATTTCATTTTTTCACAAAACTCCCCACCAAGCCATCTACCTATGCCGTGGTGCACCGACCAACTTGGCGATGTGCAAAACCCAACCAACTCAAAACTTTTGTGCACCAAGACTTTCATGGTATTCATTTTGGGACATTTGTAGGCCATTCCAACCCTCACATCTCAAAAACCACGAATTTCATTTTTTCACAAAACTCCCCACCAAGCCATCTACCTATGCCGTGGCGCACTGACCAACTTGGCCATGTGCAAAACCCAACCAACTCAAAACTTTTGTGCACCAAGACTTTCATGGTATTCATTTGCGGGCATTTGTAGGCCATTCCCACCCTCACATCTCAAAAACCACGAATTTCATTTTTTCACAAAACTCCCCACCGAGCCATCTAGCTATGCTGCGGTGCACCGACCAACTGGGCCATGTGCAAAACCCAACCAACTCAAAACTTTTGTGCACCAAACATTCATGGTATTCATTTGGGGGATTTGTAGGCCATTCCAACCCTCACATCTCAAAAACCACGAATTTCATTTTTTCACAAAACTCCCCACCATGCCATCTACCCATGCCTTGGTGCACCGACCAACTTGGCCATGGGCAAAACCCAACCAACTCAAAACTTTTGTGCACCAAGACTTTCATGGTATTCATTTGGAGGCATTTGTAGGCCATTCCAACCCTCACATCTCAAAAACCACGAATTTCATTTTTTCACAAAACTCCCCACCAAGCCATCTAGGTATGCCGCGGTGCACCGACCAACTTGGCCATGTGCAAAACCCAACCACCTCAAAACTTTTGTCCACCAAGACTTTCATGGTATTCATTTGGGGGCATTTGTAGGCCATTCCAACCCTCACATCTCAAAAACCACGAATTTCATTTTTTCACAAAACTCCCCACCAAGCCATCTAGCAATGCTGCGGTGCACCGACAACCTTGGCCATGTGCAAAACCCAAACAACTCAAAACTTTCGTGCACCAAGATTTTCATGGTATTCATTTTGGGACATTTGTAGGCCTTTCCAACCCTCACATCTCAAAAACCACGAATTTCATTTTTTCACAAAACTCCCCACTAAGCCATCTACCCATGTCGTGGTGCACCGACCAACTTGGCCATGTGCAAAACCCAACCAACTCAAAACTTTCGTGCACCAAGACTTTCATGGTATTCATTTTGGGACATTTGTAGTGCATTCCAACCCTCACATCTCAAAAACCACGAATTTCATTTTTTCACAAAACTCACCACCAAGCCATCTACCCATGCCGTGGTACACCGAGCAACTTGGACATGTGCAAAACCCAACCAACTCAAAACTTTTGTGCACCAAACATTCATGGTATTCATTTTGGGGCATTTCTAGGCCATTCCAACCCTCACATCTCAAAAACCACGAATTTCATTTTTTCACAAAACTCCCCACCAAGCCATCTAGCTATGCCGTGGTGCACCGACCAACTTGGCCATGTGCAAAACCCAACAAACTCAAAACTTTTGTGCACCAAGACTTTCATGGTATTCATTTGGGGGCATTTGTAGGCTATTCCAACCCTCACAGCTCAAAAACCACGAATTTCATTTTTTCACAAAACTCCCAACCAAGCCATCTATCTATGCCGTGGTGCACCGACAACCTTGGCCATGTGCAAAACCCAACCAACTCAAAACTTTCGTGCACAAAGACTTTCATGGTATTCATTTTGGGACTTTTGTAGGCCATTCCAACCCTCACATCTCAAAAACCACGAATTTCATTTTTTCACAAAACTCCCCACCAAGCCATCTAGCTATGCCGCGGTGCACCGACCAACTTGGCCATGTGCAAATCCCAACCAACTCAAAACTTTTGTGCACCAAGACTTTCATGGTATTCATTTGGGGGCATTTGTAGGCCATTACAACCCTCACATCTCAAAAACCACGAATTTCATTTTTTCACAAAACTCCCCACCAAGCCATCTACCTATGCCGTGGTGCACAGACAACCTTGGCCATGTGCAAAACCCAACCAACTCAAAACTTTCGTGCACCAAGACTTTCATGGTATTAATTTGGGGGCTTTTGTAGGCCATTCCAACCCTCACATCTCAAAAACCACGAATTTCATTTTTTCAAAAAACTCCCCACCAAGCCATCTAGCTATGCCGCGGTGCACCGACCAACTTGGCCATGGGCAAAACCCAACCAACTCAAAACTTTTGTGCACCAAGACTTTCATGGTATTCATTTGGAGGCATTTGTAGTCCATTCCAACCCTCACATCTCAAAAACCACGAATTTCATTTTTTCACAAAACTCCCCACCAAGCCATCTAGCTATGCCGCGGTGCACCGACCAACTTGGCCATGGGCAAAACCCAACCAACTCAAAACTTTTGTGCACCAAGACTTTCATGGTATTAATTTGGGGGCTTTTGTAGGCCATTCCAACCCTCACATCTCAAAAACCACGAATTTCATTTTTTCAAAAAACTCCCCACCAAGCCATCTAGCTATGCCGCGGTGCACCGACCAACTTGGCCATGGGCAAAACCCAACCAACTCAAAACTTTTGTGCACCAAGACTTTCATGGTATTCATTTGGAGGCATTTGTAGTCCATTCCAACCCTCACATCTCAAAAACCACGAATTTCATTTTTTCACAAAACTCCCCACCAAGCCATCTAGCTATGCCGCGGTACACCGACAACCTTGGCCATGTGCAAAACCCAACCAACTCAAAACTTTCGTGCACCAAACATTCATGGTATTCATTTTGGGACATTTGTAGGCCATTCCAACCCTCACATCTCAAAAACCACGAATTTCATTTTTTCACAAAACTCCCCACCAAGCCATCTACCTATGCTGTGGTGCACCGACCAACTTGGCGACGTGCAAAACCCAACCAACTCAAAACTTTTATGCACCAAGACTTTCATGGTATTCATTTGGGGGCATTTGTAGGCCATTCCAACCCTCACATCTCAAAAACCACGAATTTCATTTTTTCAAAAAACTCCCCACCAAGCCATCTAGCTATGCCGCGGTGCACCGACCAACTTGGCCATGTGCAAAACCCAACCAACTCAAAACTTTTGTGCACCAAACATTCATGGTATTCATTTGGGGGCAATTGTAGGTCATTCCAACCCTCACATCTCAAAAACCACGAATTTCATTTTTTCACAAAACTCCCCACCAAGACATCCAGCTATACCGCGGTGCACCGACCAACTTGTCCATGTGCAAAACCCAACCAACTCAAAACTTTTGTGCACCAAGACTTTCATGGTATTAATTTGGGGGCTTTTGTAGGCCATTCCAACCCTCACATCTCAAAAACCATGAATTTCATTTTTTCACAAAACTCCCCACCAAGCCATCTACCTATGTCGTGGTGCACCGACAACCTTGGCCATTTGCAAAACCCAACCAACTCAAAACTTTCGTGCTCCAAGACTTTCATGGTATTCATTTTGGGACATTTGTAGGCCTTTCCAACCCTCACATCTCGAAAACCACGAATTTCATTTTTTCACAAAACTCCCCACCAAGCCATCTAGCTATGCAGCGGTGCACCGACCAACTTGGCCATGTGCAAAACCCAACCAACTCAAAACTTTTGTGCATCAAGACTTTCTTGGTATTCATTTGGGGGCATTTGTAGGCCATTCAAACCCTCACATCTCAAAAACCACGAATTTCATTTTTTCACAAAACTCCCCACCAAGCGATCTAGCAATGCTGCGGTGCACCGACAACCTTGGCCATGTGCAAAACCCAACCAACTCAAAACTTTCGTGCACCAAGACTTTCATGGTATTCATTTTGGGACATTTGTAGGGCATTCCAACCCTCACATCTCAAAAACCACGAATTTCATTTTTTCACAAAACTCCCCACCAAGCCATCTACCTATGCCGTGGTGCACCGACCAACTTGGCGATGTGCAAAACCCAACCAACTCAAAACTTTTGTGCACCAAGACTTTCATGGTATTCATTTTGGGACATTTGTAGGCCATTCCAACCCTCACATCTCAAAAACCACGAATTTCATTTTTTCACAAAACTCCCCACCAAGCCATCTACCTATGCCGTGGCGCACTGACCAACTTGGCCATGTGCAAAACCCAACCAACTCAAAACTTTTGTGCACCAAGACTTTCATGGTATTCATTTGCGGGCATTTGTAGGCCATTCCCACCCTCACATCTCAAAAACCACGAATTTCATTTTTTCACAAAACTCCCCACCGAGCCATCTAGCTATGCTGCGGTGCACCGACCAACTGGGCCATGTGCAAAACCCAACCAACTCAAAACTTTTGTGCACCAAACATTCATGGTATTCATTTGGGGGATTTGTAGGCCATTCCAACCCTCACATCTCAAAAACCACGAATTTCATTTTTTCACAAAACTCCCCACCATGCCATCTACCCATGCCTTGGTGCACCGACCAACTTGGCCATGGGCAAAACCCAACCAACTCAAAACTTTTGTGCACCAAGACTTTCATGGTATTCATTTGGAGGCATTTGTAGGCCATTCCAACCCTCACATCTCAAAAACCACGAATTTCATTTTTTCACAAAACTCCCCACCAAGCCATCTAGGTATGCCGCGGTGCACCGACCAACTTGGCCATGTGCAAAACCCAACCACCTCAAAACTTTTGTCCACCAAGACTTTCATGGTATTCATTTGGGGGCATTTGTAGGCCATTCCAACCCTCACATCTCAAAAACCACGAATTTCATTTTTTCACAAAACTCCCCACCAAGCCATCTAGCAATGCTGCGGTGCACCGACAACCTTGGCCATGTGCAAAACCCAAACAACTCAAAACTTTCGTGCACCAAGATTTTCATGGTATTCATTTTGGGACATTTGTAGGCCTTTCCAACCCTCACATCTCAAAAACCACGAATTTCATTTTTTCACAAAACTCCCCACTAAGCCATCTACCCATGTCGTGGTGCACCGACCAACTTGGCCATGTGCAAAACCCAACCAACTCAAAACTTTCGTGCACCAAGACTTTCATGGTATTCATTTTGGGACATTTGTAGTGCATTCCAACCCTCACATCTCAAAAACCACGAATTTCATTTTTTCACAAAACTCACCACCAAGCCATCTACCCATGCCGTGGTACACCGAGCAACTTGGACATGTGCAAAACCCAACCAACTCAAAACTTTTGTGCACCAAACATTCATGGTATTCATTTTGGGGCATTTCTAGGCCATTCCAACCCTCACATCTCAAAAACCACGAATTTCATTTTTTCACAAAACTCCCCACCAAGCCATCTAGCTATGCCGTGGTGCACCGACCAACTTGGCCATGTGCAAAACCCAACAAACTCAAAACTTTTGTGCACCAAGACTTTCATGGTATTCATTTGGGGGCATTTGTAGGCTATTCCAACCCTCACAGCTCAAAAACCACGAATTTCATTTTTTCACAAAACTCCCAACCAAGCCATCTATCTATGCCGTGGTGCACCGACAAC
The DNA here is from genome assembly GCF_037176805.1 of Vigna unguiculata. Classification (NCBI taxonomy): domain Eukaryota; kingdom Viridiplantae; phylum Streptophyta; class Magnoliopsida; order Fabales; family Fabaceae; genus Vigna; species Vigna unguiculata. Next base: position 61,631 of record NW_028196640.1, on the reverse strand, counting down.
CTTGGCCATGTGCAAAACCCAACCAACTCAAAACTTTCGTGCACAAAGACTTTCATGGTATTCATTTTGGGACTTTTGTAGGCCATTCCAACCCTCACATCTCAAAAACCACGAATTTCATTTTTTCACAAAACTCCCCACCAAGCCATCTAGCTATGCCGCGGTGCACCGACCAACTTGGCCATGTGCAAATCCCAACCAACTCAAAACTTTTGTGCACCAAGACTTTCATGGTATTCATTTGGGGGCATTTGTAGGCCATTACAACCCTCACATCTCAAAAACCACGAATTTCATTTTTTCACAAAACTCCCCACCAAGCCATCTACCTATGCCGTGGTGCACAGACAACCTTGGCCATGTGCAAAACCCAACCAACTCAAAACTTTCGTGCACCAAGACTTTCATGGTATTCATTTTGGGACATTTGTAGGCCTTTCCAACCTTCACATCTCAAAAACCACGAATTTCATTTTTTCACAAAAATGCCCACCAAGCCATCTACCCATGCCGTGGTGCACCGAGCAACTTGGCCATGTGCAAAATCCAACGAACTCAAAACTTTTGTGCACCAAGACTTTTATGGTATTCATTTGGGGGCATTTGTAGGCCATTCCAACCCTCACATCTCAAAAACCACGAATTTCATTTTTTCATAAAACTCCCCACCAAGCCATCTAGCTATGCCGCGGTGCACCGACCAACTTTGCCATGTGCAAAACCCAACCAACTCAAAGCTTTTGTGCACCAAGACTTAAATGGTATTCATTTGGGGGCATTTGTAAGCCATTCCAACCCTCACATCTCAAAAACCACGAATTTCATTTTTTCACAAAACTCTCCACCAAGCCATCTAGTTATGCTACGGTGCACCGACCAACTTGGCCATTTGCAAAACCCAACCAACTCAAAACTTCTGTGCACCAAGACTTTCATGGTATTCATTTGGGGGCATTTGTAGGCAATTCCAACCCTCACATCTCAAAAACCACGAATTTCATTTTTTCACAAAACTCCCCACCAAGCCATCTAGCTGTGCTGCGGTGCACCGACCAACTTGGCCATGTGCAAAAACCAACCAACTCAAAACTTTTGTGCACCAAAAATTCATGGTATTCATTTGGGGGCATTTGTAGGCCATTCCAACCCTCACATCTCAAAAACCACGAATTTCATTTTTTCACAAAACTCCCCACCAATCCATCTAGCTGTGCCGCGTTGCACCGACCAACTTGGCCATGTGCAAAACCCAACCAACTCAAAACTTTTGTGCACCAAGACTTTCATGGTATTCATTTGGGGGCATTTGTAGGCCATTCCAACCCTCACATCTCAAAAACCACGAATTTCATTTATTCACAAAACTCCCCACCAAGCCATCTACCTATGTCGTGGTGCACCGACAACCTTGGCCATGTGCAAAACCCAACCAACTCAAAACTTTCGTGCACCAAGACTTTCATGGTATTCATTTTGGGACATTTGTAGGCCATTCCAACCCTCACATCTCAAAAACCACGAATTTCATTTATTCACAAAACTCCCGACCAAGCCATCTACCTATGCCGTGGTGCACCGACAACCTTGGCCATGTGCAAAACCCAACCAACTCAAAACTTTCGTGCACCAAGACTTTCATGGTATTCATTTTGGGACATTTGTAGGCCTTTCCAACCCTCACATCTCAAAAACCACGAATTTCATTTTTTCACAAAAATGCCCACCAAGCCATCTACCCATGTCGTGGTGCACCGAGCAACTTGGCCATGTGCAAAACCCAACCAACTCAAAACTTTTGTGCACCAAGACTTTTATGGTATTCATTTGGGGGCATTTGTAGGCCATTCCAACCCTCACATCTCAAAAACCACGAATTTCATTTTTTCATAAAACTCCCCACCAAGCCATCTAGCTATGCCGCGGTGCACCGACCAACTTTGCCATGTGCAAAACCCAACCAACTCAAAGCTTTTGTGCACCAAGACTTAAATGGTATTCATTTGGGGGCATTTGTAAGCCATTCCAACCCTCACATCTCAAAAACCACGAATTTCATTTTTTCACAAAACTCTCCACCAAGCCATCTAGCTATGCTACAGTGCACCGACCAACTTGGCCATTTGCAAAACCCAACCAACTCAAAACTTCTGTGCACCAAGATTTTAATGGTATTCATTTGGGGGCATTTGTAGGCCATTCCAACCCTCACATCTCAAAAACCACGAATTTCATTTTTGCACAAAACTTCCCACCAAGCCATCTAGCTGTGCCGCGGTGCACCGACCAACTTGGCCATGTGCAAAACCCAACCAACTCAAAACTTTCGTGCACCAAGACATTCATGGTATTCATTTTGGGACATTTGTAGGCCTTTCCAACCCTCACATCTCAAAAACCACGAATTTCATTTTTTCACAAAACTCCCCACCAAGACATCTACCTGTGCCGTGGCGCACCGACCAACTTGGCCATGTGCAAAACCCAACCAACTCAAAACTTTTGTGCACCAAGACTTTCATGGTATTCATTTGGGAACATTTGTAGGCCATTCCAACCCTCACATCTCAAAAACCACGAATTTCATTTTTTCACAAAACTCCCCACCAAGCCATCTACCTATGCCGTGGTGCACCGACCAACTTGGCCATGTGCAAAACCCAACCAACTCAAAACTTTTGTGCACCAAGACTTTCATGGTATTCATTTGGGGGCATTTATAGGACATTCCAACTCTCACATCTCAAAAACCACGAATTTCATTTTTTCACAAAACTCCCCACCAAGCCATCTAGCTATGCTGCGGTGCACCGACCAACTTGGACATGTGCAAAACCCAACCAACTCAAAACTTCTGTGCACCAAGACTTTCATGGTATTCATTTGGGGGCATTTGTAGGCAATTCCAACCCTCACATCTCAAAAACCACGAATTTCATTTTTTCACAAAACTCCCCACCAAGCCATCTAGCTTTGCCGTGGTGCACCGACAAACTTGGCCATGTGCAAAACCCAACCAACTCAAAACTTTTGTGCACGAAGACTTTCATGGTATTCATTTGGGGGCATTTGTAGGCCATTCGAACCCTCACATCTCAAAAACCAGGAATTTCATTTTTTCACAAAACTCCCCACCAAGCCATCTACCTGTGCCATGGTGCACCGACAACCTTGGCCATGTGCAAAACCCAACCAACTCAAAACTTTCGTGCACCAAGACATTCATGGTATTCATTTTGGGACATTTGTAGGCCTTTCCAACCCTCACATCTCAAAAACCACGAATTTCATTTTTTCACAAAACTCCCCACCAAGCCATCTACCTGTGCCGTGGTGCACCGACCAACTTGGCCATGTGCAAAACCCAACCAACTCAAAACTTTTGTGCACCAAGACTTTCATGGTATTCATTTGGGAACATTTGTAGGCCATTCCAACCCTCACATCTCAAAATCCACGAATTTCATTTTTTCACAAAACTCCCCACCAAGCCATCTACCTATGCCGCGGTGCACCGACCAACTTGGCCATGTGCAAAACCCAACCAACTCAAAACTTTTGTGCACCAAGACTTTCATGGTATTCATTTGGGTGCACTTGTAGGACATTCCAACCCTCACATCTCAAAAACCACGAATTTCATTTTTTCACAAAACTCCCCACCAAGCCATCTAGCTATGCTGCGGTGCACCGACCAACTTGGACATGTGCAAAACCCAACCAACTCAAAACTTCTGTGCACCAAGACTTTCATGGTATTCATTTGGGGGCATTTGTAGGCAATTCCAACCCTCACATCTCCAAAACCACGAATTTTATTTTTTCACAAAACTCCCCACCAAGCCATCTAGCTATGCCGTGGTGCACCGACCAACTTGGCCATGTGCAAAACCCAACCAACTCAAAACTTTTGTGCACCAAGACTTTCATGGTATTCATTTGGGGGCATTTGTAGGCCATTCGAACCCTCACATCTCAAAAACCAGGAATTTCATTTTTTCACAAAACTCCCCACAAAGCCATCTACTTGTGCCATGGTGCACCGACAACCTTGGCCATGTGCAAAACCCAACCAACTCAAAACTTTCGTGCACCAAGACATTCATGGTATTCATTTTGGGACATTTGTAGGCCTTTCCAACCCTCACATCTCAAAAACCACGAATTTCATTTTTTCACAAAATTCCACACCAAGACATCTACCTGTGCCGTGGTGCACCGACCAACTTGGCCATGTGCAAAACCCAACCAACTCAAAACTTTTGTGCACCAAGACTTTCATGGTATTCATTTGGGAACATTTGTAGGCCATTCCAACCCTCACATCTCAAAAACCACGAATTTCATTTTTTCACAAAACTCCCCACCAAGCCATCTACCTATGCCGTGGTGCACCGACCAACTTGGCCATGTGCAAAACCCAACCAACTCAAAACTTTTGTGCACCAAGACTTTCATGGTATTCATTTGGGGGCATTTGTAGGACATTCCAACCCTCACATCTCAAAAACCACGAATTTCATTTTTTCACAAAACTCCCCACCAAGCCATCTACCTGTGCCATGGTGCACCGACAACCTTGGCCATGTGCAAAACCCAACCAACTCAAAACTTTCGTGCACCAAGACAATCATGGTATTCATTTTGGGACATTTGTAGGCCTTTCCAACCCTCACATCTCAAAAACCACGAATTTCATTTTTTCACAAAACTCCCCACCAAGACATCTACCTGTGCCGTGGTGCACCGACCAACTTGGCCATGTGCAAAACCCAACCAACTCAAAACTTTTGTGCACCAAGACTTTCATGGTATTCATTTGGGAACATTTGTAGGCCATTCCAACCCTCACATCTCAAAAACCACGAATTTCATTTTTTCACAAAACTCCCCACCAAGCCATCTACCTATGCCGTGGTGCACCGACCAACTTGGCCATGTGCAAAACCCAACCAACTCAAAACTTTTGTGCACCAAGACTTTCATGGTATTCATTTGGGGGCATTTGTAGGACATTCCAACCCTCACATCTCAAAAACCACGAATTTCATTTTTTCACAAAACTCCCCACCAAGCCATCTACCTGTGCCATGGTGCACCGACAACCTTGGCCATGTGCAAAACCCAACCAACTCAAAACTTTCGTGCACCAAGACAATCATGGTATTCATTTTGGGACATTTGTAGGCCTTTCCAACCCTCACATCTCAAAAACCACGAATTTGATTTTTTCACAAAACTCCCCACCAAGCCATCTAGCTATGCCGTGGTGCACCGACCAACTTGGCCATGTGCAAAACCCAACCAACCCAAAACTTTTGTGCACCAAGACTTTCATGGTATTCTTTTGGGGACATTTGTAGGCCATTCCAACCCTCACATCTCAAAAACCACGAATTTCATTTTTTCACAAAACTCCCCACCAAGCCATCTAGCTATGCCGCGGTGCACCGACCAACTTGGCCATGTGCAAAACCCAACCAACTCAAAACTTTTGTGCACCAAGACTTTCATGGTATTCATTTGGGGGCATTTGTAGGCCATTCCAACCCTCACATCTCAAAAACCACGAATTTCATTTTTTCACAAAACTCCCCACCAAGTCATCTAGCTATGCTGCGGTGCACCGACCAACTTGGACATGTGCAAAACCCAACCAACTCAAAACTTTTGTGCACCAAACATTCATGGTATTCATTTTGGGGCATTTGTAGGCCATTCCAACCCTCACATCTCAAAAACCACGAATTTCATTTTTTCACAAAACTCCCCACCAAGCCATCTAGCTATGCCGCGGTGCACCGACCAACTTGGCCATGTGCAAAACCCAACCAACTCAAAACTTTTGTGCACCAAGACTTTCATGGTAATCATTTGGGGGCATTTGTAGGCCATTCCAACCCTCACATCTCAAAAACCACGAATTTCATTTTTTCACAAAACTCCCCACCAAGCCATCTAGCTGTGCTGCGGTGCACCGACCAACTTGGCCAAGTGCAAAAACCAACCAACTCAAAACTTTTGTGCACCAAACATTCATGGTATTCATTTGGGGGCATTTGTAGGCCATTCCAACCCTCACATCTCAAAAACCACGAATTTCATTTTTTCACAAAACTCCCCACCAAGCCATCTAGCTTTGCCGTGGTGCACCGACCAACTTGGCCATGTGCAAAACCCAACCAACTCAAAACTTTTGTGCACCAAGACTTTCATGGTATTCATTTGGGGGCATTTGTAGGCCATTCGAACCCTCACATCTCAAAAACCAGGAATTTCATTTTTTCACAAAACTCCCCACCAAGCCATCTACCTGTGCCATGGTGCACCGACAACCTTGGCCATGTGCAAAACCCAACCAACTCAAAACTTTCGTGCACCAAGACATTCATGGTATTCATTTTGGGACATTTGTAGGCCTTTCCAACCCTCACATCTCAAAAACCACGAATTTCATTTTTTCACAAAACTCCCCACCAAGCCATCTACCTGTGCCGTGGTGCACCGACCAACTTGGCCATGTGCAAAACCCAACCAACTCAAAACTTTTGTGCACCAAGACTTTCATGGTATTCATTTGGGAACATTTGTAGGCCATTCCAACCCTCACATCTCAAAATCCACGAATTTCATTTTTTCACAAAACTCCCCACCAAGCCATCTAGCTGTGCTGCGGTGCACCGACCAACTTGGCCAAGTGCAAAAACCAACCAACTCAAAACTTTTGTGCACCAAACATTCATGGTATTCATTTGGGGGCATTTGTAGGCCATTCCAACCCTCACATCTCAAAAACCACGAATTTCATTTTTTCACAAAACTCCCCACCAAGCCATCTAGCTTTGCCGTGGTGCACCGACCAACTTGGCCATGTGCAAAACCCAACCAACTCAAAACTTTTGTGCACCAAGACTTTCATGGTATTCATTTGGGGGCATTTGTAGGCCATTCGAACCCTCACATCTCAAAAACCAAGAATTTCATTTTTTCACAAAACTCCCCACCAAGCCATCTACCTGTGCCATGGTGCACCGACAACCTTGGCCATGTGCAAAACCCAACCAACTCAAAACTTTCGTGCACCAAGACATTCATGGTATTCATTTTGGGACATTTGTAGGCCTTTCCAACCCTCACATCTCAAAAACCAGAATTTCATTTTTTCACAAAACTCCCCACCAAGCCATCTACCTGTGCCGTGGTGCACCGACCAACTTGGCCATGTGCAAAACCCAACCAACTCAAAACTTTTGTGCACCAAGACTTTCATGGTATTCATTTGGGAACATTTGTAGGCCATTCCAACCCTCACATCTCAAAATCCACGAATTTCATTTTTTCACAAAACTCCCCACCAAGCCATCTACCTATGCCGCGGTGCACCGACCAACTTGGCCATGTGCAAAACCCAACCAACTCAAAACTTTTGTGCACCAAGACTTTCATGGTATTCATTTGGGGGCACTTGTAGGACATTCCAACCCTCACATCTCAAAAACCACGAATTTCATTTTTTCACAAAACTCCCCACCAAGCCATCTAGCTATGCTGCGGTGCACCGACCAACATGGACATGTGCAAAACCCAACCAACTCAAAACTTCTGTGCACCAAGACTTTCATGGTATTCATTTGGGGGCATTTGTAGGCAATTCCAACCCTCACATCTCCAAAACCACGAATTTCATTTTTTCACAAAACTCCCCACCAAGCCATCTAGCTATGCCGTGGTGCACCGACCAACTTGGCCATGTGCAAAACCCAACCAACTCAAAACTTTTGTGCACCAAGACTTTCATGGTATTCATTTGGGGGCGTTTGTAGGCCATTCGAACCCTCACATCTCAAAAACCAGGAATTTCATTTTTTCACAAAACTCCCCACCAAGCCATCTACTTGTGCCATGGTGCACCGACAACCTTGGCCATGTGCAAAACCCAACCAACTCAAAACTTTCGTGCACCAAGACATTCATGGTATTCATTTTGGGACATTTGTAGGCCTTTCCAACCCTCACATCTCAAAAACCACGAATTTCATTTTTTCACAAAACTCCCCACCAAGCCATCTACCTGTGCCGTGGTGCACCGACCAACTTGGCCATGTGCAAAACCCAACCAACTCAAAACTTTTGTGCACCAAGACTTTCATGGTATTCATTTTGGAACATTTGTAGGCCATTCCAACCCTCACATCTCAAAAACCACGAATTTCATTTTTTCACAAAACTCCCCACCAAGCCATCTACCTATGCCGTGGTGCACCGACCAACTTGGCCATGTGCAAAACCCAACCAACTCAAAACTTTTGTGCACCAAGACTTTCATGGTATTCATTTGGGGGCATTTGTAGGACATTCCAACCCTCACATCTCAAAAACCACGAATTTCATTTTTTCACAAAACTCCCCACCAAGCCATCTACCTGTGCCATGGTGCACCGACAACCTTGGCCATGTGCAAAACCCAACCAACTCAAAACTTTCGTGCACCAAGACAATCATGGTATTCATTTTGGGACATTTGTAGGCCTTTCCAACCCTCACATCTCAAAAACCACGAATTTCATTTTTTCACAAAACTCCCCACCAAGACATCTACCTGTGCCGTGGTGCACCGACCAACTTGGCCATGTGCAAAACCCAACCAACTCAAAACTTTTGTGCACCAAGACTTTCATGGTATTCATTTGGGAACATTTGTAGGCCATTCCAACCCTCACATCTCAAAAACCACGAATTTCATTTTTTCACAAAACTCCCCACCAAGCCATCTACCTATGCCGTGGTGCACCGACCAACTTGGCCATGTGCAAAACCCAACCAACTCAAAACTTTTGTGCACCAAGACTTTCATGGTATTCATTTGGGGGCATTTGTAGGACATTCCAACCCTCACATCTCAAAAACCACGAATTTCATTTTTTCACAAAACTCCCCACCAAGCCATCTACCTGTGCCATGGTGCACCGACAACCTTGGCCATGTGCAAAACCCAACCAACTCAAAACTTTCGTGCACCAAGACAATGATGGTATTCATTTTGGGACATTTGTAGGCCTTTCCAACCCTCACATCTCAAAAACCACGAATTTGATTTTTTCACAAAACTCCCCACCAAGCCATCTAGCTATGCCGTGGTGCACCGACCAACTTGGCCATGTGCAAAACCCAACCAACTCAAAACTTTTGTGCACCAAGACTTTCATGGTATTCTTTTGGGGACATTTGTAGGCCATTCCAACCCTCACATCTCAAAAACCACGAATTTTATTTTTTCACAAAACTCCCCACCAAGCCATCTAGCTATGCCGCGGTGCACCGACCAACTTGGCCATGTGCAAAACCCAACCAACTCAAAACTTTTGTGCACCAAGACTTTCATGGTATTCATTTGGGGGCATTTGTAGGCCATTCCAACCCTCACATCTCAAAAACCACGAATTTCATTTTTTCACAAAACTCCCCACCAAGTCATCTAGCTATGCTGCGGTGCATCGACCAACTTGGACATGTGCAAAACCCAACCAACTCAAAACTTTTGTGCACCAAACATTCATGGTATTCATTTTGGGGCATTTGTAGGCCATTCCAACCCTCACATCTCAAAAACCACGAATTTCATTTTTTCATAAAACTCCCCACCAAGCCATCTAGCTATGCCGCGGTGCACCGACCAACTTGGCCATGTGCAAAACCCAACCAACTCAAAACTTTCGTGCACCAAGACATTCATGGTATTCATTTTGGGACATTTGTAGGCCTTTCCAACCCTCACATCTCAAAAACCACGAATTTCATTTTTTCACAAAACTCCCCACCAAGACATCTACCTGTGCCGTGGCGCACCGACCAACTTGGCCATGTGCAAAACCCAACCAACTCAAAACTTTTGTGCACCAAGACTTTCATGGTATTCATTTGGGAACATTTGTAGGCCATTCCAACCCTCACATCTCAAAAACCACGAATTTCATTTTTTCACAAAACTCCCCACCAAGCCATCTACCTATGCCGTGGTGCACCGACCAACTTGGCCATGTGCAAAACCCAACCAACTCAAAACTTTTGTGCACCAAGACTTTCATGGTATTCATTTGGGGGCATTTATAGGACATTCCAACCCTCACATCTCAAAAACCACGAATTTCATTTTTTCACAAAACTCCCCACCAAGCCATCTAGTTGTGCTGCGGTGCACCGACCAACTTGGACATGTGCAAAACCCAACCAACTCAAAACTTCTGTGCACCAAGACTTTCATGGTATTCATTTGGGGGCATTTGTAGGCAATTCCAACCCTCACATCTCAAAAACCACGAATTTCATTTTTTCACAAAATTCCCCACCAAGACATCTACCTGTGCCGTGGTGCACCGACCAACTTGGCCATGTGCAAAACCCAACCAACTATAAACTTTTGTGCACCAAGACTTTCATGGTATTCATTTGGGAACATTTGTAGGCCATTCCAACCCTCACATCTCAAAAACCACGAATTTCATTTTTTCACAAAACTCCCCACCAAGCCATCTACCTATGCCGTGGTGCACCGACCAACTTGGCCATGTGCAAAACCCAACCAACTCAAAACTTTTGTGCACCAAGACTTTCATGGTATTCATTTGGGGGCATTTGTAGGACATTCCAACCCTCACATCTCAAAAACCACGAATTTCATTTTTTCACAAAACTCCCCACCAAGCCATCTACCTGTGCTATGGTGCACCGACAACCTTGGCCATGTGCAAAACCCAACCAACTCAAAACTTTCGTGCACCAAGACAATCATGGTATTCATTTTGGGACATTTGTAGGCCTTTCCAACCCTCACATCTCAAAAACCACGAATTTCATTTTTTCACAAAACTCCCCACCAAGACATCTACCTGTGCCGTGGTGCACCGACCAACTTGGCCATGTGCAAAACCCAACCAACTCAAAACTTTTGTGCACCAAGACTTTCATGGTATTCATTTGGGAACATTTGTAGGCCATTCCAACCCTCACATCTCAAAAACCACGAATTTCATTTTTTCACAAAACTCCCCACCAAGCCATCTACCTATGCCGTGGTGCACCGACCAACTTGGCCATGTGCAAAACCCAACCAACTCAAAACTTTTGTGCACCAAGACTTTCATGGTATTCATTTGGGGGCATTTGTAGGACATTCCAACCCTCACATCTCAAAAACCAGGAATTTCATTTTTTCACAAAACTCCCCACCAAGCCATCTACTTGTGCCATGGTGCACCGACAACCTTGGCCATGTGCAAAACCCAACCAACTCAAAACTTTCGTGCACCAAGACATTCATGGTATTCATTTTGGGACATTTGTAGGCCTTTCCAACCCTCACATCTCAAAAACCACGAATTTGATTTTTTCACAAAACTCCCCACCAAGCCATCTAGCTATGCCGTGGTGCACCGACCAACTTGGCCATGTGCAAAACCCAACCAACTCAAAACTTTTGTGCACCAAGACTTTCATGGTATTCTTTTGGGGACATTTGTAGGCCATTCCAACCCTCACATCTCAAAAACCACGAATTTCATTTTTTCACAAAACTCTCCACCAAGCCATCTAGCTATGCCGCGGTGCACCGACCAACTTGGCCATGTGCAAAACCCAACCAACTCAAAACTTTTGTGCACCAAGACTTTCATGGTATTCATTTGGGGGCATTTGTAGGCCATTCCAACCCTCACATCTCAAAAACCACGAATTTCATTTTTTCACAAAACTCCCCACCAAGTCATCTAGCTATGCTGCGGTGCATCGACCAACTTGGACATGTGCAAAACCCAACCAACTCAAAACTTTTGTGCACCAAACATTCATGGTATTCATTTTGGTGCATTTGTAGGCCATTCCAACCCTCACATCTCAAAAACCACGAATTTCATTTTTTCACAAAACTCCCCACCAAGCCATCTAGCTATGCCGAGGTGCACCGACCAACTTGGCCATGTGCAAAACCCAACCAACTCAAAACTTTTGTGCACCAAGACTTTCATGGTATTCATTTGGGGGCATTTGTAGGCCATTCCAACCCTCACATCTCAAAAACCACGAATTTCATTTTTTCACAAAACTCCCCACCAAGCCATCTAGCTGTGCTGCGGTGTACCGACCAACTTGGCCAAGTGGAAAAACCAACCAACTCAAAACTTTTGTGCACCAAACATTCATGGTATTCATTTGGGGGCATTTGTAGGCCATTCCAACCCTCACATCTCAAAAACCAAGAATTTCATTTTTTCACAAAAATCCCCACTAAGCCATCTACCCATGCCGTGGTGCACTGAGCAACTTGGCCATGTGCAAAACCCAACAAACTCAAAACTTTTGTGCACCAAGACTTTCATGGTATTCATTTGGGGGCATTTGTAGGCTATTCCAACCCTGACATCTCAAAAACCACGAATTTCATTTTTTCACAAAACTCCCAACCAAGCCATCTATCTATGCCGTGGTGCACCGACAACCTTGGCCATGTGCAAAACCCAACCAACTCAAAACTTTCGTGCACCAAGACTTTCATGGTATTCATTTTGGGACATCTGTAGGCCTTTCCAACCCTCACATCTCAAAAACCACGAATTTCATTTTTTCACAAAACTCCCCACTAAGCCATCTACCCATGCCGTGGTGCACCGAGCAACTTGGCCATGTGCAAAACCCAACCAACTCAAAACTTTTATGCACCAAGACTTTCATGGTATTCATTTGGGGGAATTTGTAGGCCATTCCAACCCTCGCATCTCAAAAACCACAAATTTCATTTTTTCACAAAACTCCCCACCTAGACATCTAGCTATGCCGCGGTGCACCGACCAACTTGGCCATGTGCAAAACCCAACCAACTCAAAACTTTTGTGCACCAAGACTTTCATGGTATTAATTTGGGGGCATTTGTAGGCCATTCCAACCCTCACATCTCAAAAACCACGAATTTCATTTTTTCACAAAACTCCCCACCAAGCCATCTACCTATATCGTAGTGCACCGACAACCTTGGCCATGTGCAAAACCCAACCAACTCAAAACTTTCGTGCACCAAGACTTTCATGGTATTCATTTTGGGACATTTGTAGGCCTTTCCAACCCTCACATCTCAAAAACCACGAATTTCATTTTTTCACAAAACTCCCCACTAAGCCATCTACCCATGCCGTGGTGCACCGAGCAACTTGGCCATGTGCAAAACCCAACCAACTCAAAACTTTTGTGCACCAAGACTTTCATGGTATTCATTTGGGGGCATTTGTAGGCCATTCCAACCCTCACATCTCAAAAACCACGAATTTCATTTTTTCACAAAACTCCCCACCAAGCCATCTAGCTATGCCGCGGTGCACCGACAAACTTGGCCATCTGCAAAACCCAACCAACTCAACTTTTGTGCACAAAGAATTTCATGGTATTCATTTGGGAACATTTGTAGGCCATTCCAACCCTCACATCTCAAAATCCACGAATTTCATTTTTTCACAAAACTCCCCACCAAGCCATCTACCTATGCCGCGGTGCACCGACCAACTTGGCCATGTGCAAAACCCAACCAACTCAAAACTTTTGTGCACCAATACTTTCATGGTATTCATTTGGGGGCATTTGTAGGCCATTCCAACCCTCACATCTCAAAAACCACGAATTTCATTTTTTCACAAAACTCCCCACCAAGCCATCTAGCTATGCTGCGGTGCACCGACCAACTTGGACATGTGCAAAACCCAACCAACTCAAAACTTCTGTGCACCAAGACTTTCATGGTATTCATTTGGGGGCATTTGTAGGCAATTCCAACCCTCACATCTCAAAAACCACGAATTTCATTTTTTCACAAAACTCCCCACCAAGCGATCTAGCTATGCCGTGGTGCACCGACCAACTTGGCCATGTGCAAAACCCAACCAACTCAAAACTTTTGTGCACCAAGACTTTCATGGTATTCATTTGGGGGCATTTGTAGGCCATTCGAACCCTCACATCTCAAAAACCAGGAATTTCATTTTTTCACAAAACTCCCCACCAAGCCATCTACTTGTGCCATGGTGCACCGACAACCTTGGCCATGTGCAAAACCCAACCAACTCAAAACTTTCGTGCACCAAGACATTCATGGTATTCATTTTGGGACATTTGTAGGCCTTTCCAACCCTCACATCTCAAAAACCACGAATTTCATTTTTTCACAAAACTCCCCACCAAGACATCTACCTGTGCCGTGGTGCACCGACCAACTTGGCCATGTGCAAAACCCAACCAACTCAAAACTTTTGTGCACCAAGACTTTCATGGTATTCATTTGGGAACATTTGTAGGCCATTCCAACCCTCACATCTCAAAAACCACGAATTTCATTTTTTCACAAAACTCCCCACCAAGCCATCTACCTATGCCGTGGTGCACCGACCAACTTGGCCATGTGCAAAACCCAACCAACTCAAAACTTTTGTGCACCAAGACTTTCATGGTATTCATTTGGGGGCATTTGTAGGACATTCCAACCCTCACATCTCAAAAACCACGAATTTCATTTTTTCACAAAACTCCCCACCAATCCATCTACCTGTGCCATGGTGCACCGACAACCTTGGCCATGTGCAAAACCCAACCAACTCAAAACTTTCGTGCACCAAGACAATGATGGTATTCATTTTGGGAAATTTGTAGGCCTTTCCAACCCTCACATCTCAAAAACCACGAATTTGATTTTTTCACAAAACTCCCCACCAAGCCATCTAGCTATGCCGTGGTGCACCGACCAACTTGGCCATGTGCAAAACCCAACCAACTCAAAACTTTTGTGCACCAAGACTTTCATGGTATTCTTTTGGGGACATTTGTAGGCCATTCCAACCCTCACATCTCAAAAACCACGAATTTCATTTTTTCACAAAACTCCCCACCAAGCCATCTACCTATGCCGTGGTGCACCGACCAACTTGGCCATGTGCAAAACCCAACCAACTCAAAACTTTCGTGCACCAAGACATTCATGGTATTCATTTTGGGACATTTGTAGGCCTTTCCAACCCTCACATCTCAAAAACCACGAATTTCATTTTTTCACAAAACTCGCCACCAAGACATCTACCTGTGCCGTGGCGCACCGACCAACTTGGCCATGTGCAAAACCCAACCAACTCAAAACTTTTGTGCACCAAGACTTTCATGGTATTCATTTGGGAACATTTGTAGGCCATTCCAACCCTCACATCTCAAAAACCACGAATTTCATTTTCTCACAAAACTCCCCACCAAGCCATCTACCTATGCCGTGGTGCACCGACCAACTTGGCCATGTGCAAAATCCAACCAACTCAAAACTTTTGTGCACCAAGACTTTCATGGTATTCATTTGGGGGCATTTATAGGACATTCCAACCCTCACATCTCAAAAACCACGAATTTCATTTTTTCACAAAACTCCCCACCAAGCCATCTAGCTATGCTGCGGTATACCGACCAACTTGGACATGTGCAAAACCCAACCAACTCAAAACTTCTGTGCACCAAGACTTTCATGGTATTCATTTGGGGGCATTTGTAGGCAATTCCAACCCTCACATCTCAAAAACCACGAATTTCATTTTTTCACAAAATTCCCCACCAAGACATCTACCTGTGTCGTGGTGCACCGACCAACTTGGCCATGTGCAAAACCCAACCAACTATAAACTTTTGTGCACCAAGACTTTCATGGTATTCATTTGGGAACATTTGTAGGCCATTCCAACCCTCACATCTCAAAAACCACGAATTTCATTTTTTCACAAAACTCCCCACCAAGCCATCTACCTATGCCGTGGTGCACCGACCAACTTGGCCATGTGCAAAACCCAACCAACTCAAAACTTTTGTGCACCAAGACTTTCATGGTATTCATTTGGGGGCATTTGCAGGACATTCCAACCCTCACATCTCAAAAACCACGAATTTCATTTTTTCACAAAACTCCCCACCAAGCCATCTACCTGTGCTATGGTGCACCGACAACCTTGGCCATGTGCAAAACCCAACCAACTCAAAACTTTCGTGCACCAAGACAATCATGGTATTCATTTTGGGACATTTGTAGGCCTTTCCAACCCTCACATCTCAAAAACCACGAATTTCATTTTTTCACAAAACTCCCCACCAAGACATCTACCTGTGCCGTGGTGCACCGACCAACTTGGCCATGTGCAAAACCCAACCAACTCAAAACTTTTGTGCACCAAGACTTTCATGGTATTCATTTGGGAACATTTGTAGGCCATTCCAACCCTCACATCTCAAAAACCACGAATTTCATTTTTTCACAAAACTCCCCACCAAGCCATCTACCTATGCCGTGGTGCACCGACCAACTTGGCCATGTGCAAAACCCAACCAACTCAAAACTTTTGTGCACCAAGACTTTCATGGTATTCATTTGGGGGCATTTGTAGGCCATTCCAACCCTCACATCTCAAAAACCACGAATTTCATTTTTTCACAAAACTCCCCACCAAGCCATCTACCTATGCCATGGTGCACCGACCAACTTGGCCATGTGCAAAACCCAACCAACTCAAAACTTTTGTGCACCAAGACTTTCATGGTATTCATTTGGGGGCATTTGTAGGACATTCCAACCCTCACATCTCAAAAACCACGAATTTCATTTTTTCACAAAACTCCCCACCAAGCCATCTACCTGTGCCATGGTGCACCGACAACCTTGGCCATGTGCAAAACCCAACCAACTCAAAACTTTCGTGCACCAAGACAATGATGGTATTCATTTTGGGACATTTGTAGGCCTTTCCAACCCTCACATCTCAAAAACCACGAATTTGATTTTTTCACAAAACTCCCCACCAAGCCATCTAGCTATGCCGTGGTGCACCGACCAACTTGGCCATGTGCAAAACCCAACCAACTCAAAACTTTTGTGCACCAAGACTTTCATGGTATTCTTTTGGGGACATTTGTAGGCCATTCCAACCCTCACATCTCAAAAACCACGAATTTCATTTTTTCACAAAACTCTCCACCAAGCCATCTAGCTATGCCGCGGTGCACCGACCAACTTGGCCATGTGCAAAACCCAACCAACTCAAAACTTTTGTGCACCAAGACTTTCATGGTATTCATTTGGGGGCATTTGTAGGCCATTCCAACCCTCACATCTCAAAAACCACGAATTTCATTTTTTCACAAAACTCCCCACCAAGTCATCTAGCTATGCTGCGGTGCATCGACCAACTTGGACATGTGCAAAACCCAACCAACTCAAAACTTTTGTGCACCAAACATTCATGGTATTCATTTTGGTGCATTTGTAGGCCATTCCAACCCTCACATCTCAAAAACCACGAATTTCATTTTTTCACAAAACTCCCCACCAAGCCATCTAGCTATGCCGAGGTGCACCGACCAACTTGGCCATGTGCAAAACCCAACCAACTCAAAACTTTTGTGCACCAAGACTTTCATGGTATTCATTTGGGGGCATTTGTAGGCCATTCCAACCCTCACATCTCAAAAACCACGAATTTCATTTTTTCACAAAACTCCCCACCAAGCCATCTAGCTGTGCTGCGGTGTACCGACCAACTTGGCCAAGTGGAAAAACCAACCAACTCAAAACTTTTGTGCACCAAACATTCATGGTATTCATTTGGGGGCATTTGTAGGCCATTCCAACCCTCACATCTCAAAAACCAAGAATTTCATTTTTTCACAAAAATCCCCACTAAGCCATCTACCCATGCCGTGGTGCACTGAGCAACTTGGCCATGTGCAAAACCCAACAAACTCAAAACTTTTGTGCACCAAGACTTTCATGGTATTCATTTGGGGGCATTTGTAGGCTATTCCAACCCTGACATCTCAAAAACCACGAATTTCATTTTTTCACAAAACTCCCAACCAAGCCATCTATCTATGCCGTGGTGCACCGACAACCTTGGCCATGTGCAAAACCCAACCAACTCAAAACTTTCGTGCACCAAGACTTTCATGGTATTCATTTTGGGACATCTGTAGGCCTTTCCAACCCTCACATCTCAAAAACCACGAATTTCATTTTTTCACAAAACTCCCCACTAAGCCATCTACCCATGCCGTGGTGCACCGAGCAACTTGGCCATGTGCAAAACCCAACCAACTCAAAACTTTTATGCACCAAGACTTTCATGGTATTCATTTGGGGGAATTTGTAGGCCATTCCAACCCTCGCATCTCAAAAACCACAAATTTCATTTTTTCACAAAACTCCCCACCTAGACATCTAGCTATGCCGCGGTGCACCGACCAACTTGGCCATGTGCAAAACCCAACCAACTCAAAACTTTTGTGCACCAAGACTTTCATGGTATTAATTTGGGGGCATTTGTAGGCCATTCCAACCCTCACATCTCAAAAACCACGAATTTCATTTTTTCACAAAACTCCCCACCAAGCCATCTACCTATATCGTAGTGCACCGACAACCTTGGCCATGTGCAAAACCCAACCAACTCAAAACTTTCGTGCACCAAGACTTTCATGGTATTCATTTTGGGACATTTGTAGGCCTTTCCAACCCTCACATCTCAAAAACCACGAATTTCATTTTTTCACAAAACTCCCCACTAAGCCATCTACCCATGCCGTGGTGCACCGAGCAACTTGGCCATGTGCAAAACCCAACCAACTCAAAACTTTTGTGCACCAAGACTTTCATGGTATTCATTTGGGGGCATTTGTAGGCCATTCCAACCCTCACATCTCAAAAACCACGAATTTCATTTTTTCACAAAACTCCCCACCAAGCCATCTAGCTATGCCGCGGTGCACCGACAAACTTGGCCATCTGCAAAACCCAACCAACTCAACTTTTGTGCACCAAGAATTTCATGGTATTCATTTGGGAACATTTGTAGGCCATTCCAACCCTCACATCTCAAAATCCACGAATTTCATTTTTTCACAAAACTCCCCACCAAGCCATCTACCTATGCCGCGGTGCACCGACCAACTTGGCCATGTGCAAAACCCAACCAACTCAAAACTTTTGTGCACCAATACTTTCATGGTATTCATTTGGGGGCATTTGTAGGCCATTCCAACCCTCACATCTCAAAAACCACGAATTTCATTTTTTCACAAAACTCCCCACCAAGCCATCTAGCTATGCTGCGGTGCACCGACCAACTTGGACATGTGCAAAACCCAACCAACTCAAAACTTCTGTGCACCAAGACTTTCATGGTATTCATTTGGGGGCATTTGTAGGCAATTCCAACCCTCACATCTCAAAAACCACGAATTTCATTTTTTCACAAAACTCCCCACCAAGCGATCTAGCTATGCCGTGGTGCACCGACCAACTTGGCCATGTGCAAAACCCAACCAACTCAAAACTTTTGTGCACCAAGACTTTCATGGTATTCATTTGGGGGCATTTGTAGGCCATTCGAACCCTCACATCTCAAAAACCAGGAATTTCATTTTTTCACAAAACTCCCCACCAAGCCATCTACTTGTGCCATGGTGCACCGACAACCTTGGCCATGTGCAAAACCCAACCAACTCAAAACTTTCGTGCACCAAGACATTCATGGTATTCATTTTGGGACATTTGTAGGCCTTTCCAACCCTCACATCTCAAAAACCACGAATTTCATTTTTTCACAAAACTCCCCACCAAGACATCTACCTGTGCCGTGGTGCACCGACCAACTTGGCCATGTGCAAAACCCAACCAACTCAAAACTTTTGTGCACCAAGACTTTCATGGTATTCATTTGGGAACATTTGTAGGCCATTCCAACCCTCACATCTCAAAAACCACGAATTTCATTTTTTCACAAAACTCCCCACCAAGCCATCTACCTATGCCGTGGTGCACCGACCAACTTGGCCATGTGCAAAACCCAACCAACTCAAAACTTTTGTGCACCAAGACTTTCATGGTATTCATTTGGGGGCATTTGTAGGACATTCCAACCCTCACATCTCAAAAACCACGAATTTCATTTTTTCACAAAACTCCCCACCAATCCATCTACCTGTGCCATGGTGCACCGACAACCTTGGCCATGTGCAAAACCCAACCAACTCAAAACTTTCGTGCACCAAGACAATGATGGTATTCATTTTGGGAAATTTGTAGGCCTTTCCAACCCTCACATCTCAAAAACCACGAATTTGATTTTTTCACAAAACTCCCCACCAAGCCATCTAGCTATGCCGTGGTGCACCGACCAACTTGGCCATGTGCAAAACCCAACCAACTCAAAACTTTTGTGCACCAAGACTTTCATGGTATTCTTTTGGGGACATTTGTAGGCCATTCCAACCCTCACATCTCAAAAACCACGAATTTCATTTTTTCACAAAACTCCCCACCAAGCCATCTACCTATGCCGTGGTGCACCGACCAACTTGGCCATGTGCAAAACCCAACCAACTCAAAACTTTCGTGCACCAAGACATTCATGGTATTCATTTTGGGACATTTGTAGGCCTTTCCAACCCTCACATCTCAAAAACCACGAATTTCATTTTTTCACAAAACTCGCCACCAAGACATCTACCTGTGCCGTGGCGCACCGACCAACTTGGCCATGTGCAAAACCCAACCAACTCAAAACTTTTGTGCACCAAGACTTTCATGGTATTCATTTGGGAACATTTGTAGGCCATTCCAACCCTCACATCTCAAAAACCACGAATTTCATTTTCTCACAAAACTCCCCACCAAGCCATCTACCTATGCCGTGGTGCACCGACCAACTTGGCCATGTGCAAAATCCAACCAACTCAAAACTTTTGTGCACCAAGACTTTCATGGTATTCATTTGGGGGCATTTATAGGACATTCCAACCCTCACATCTCAAAAACCACGAATTTCATTTTTTCACAAAACTCCCCACCAAGCCATCTAGCTATGCTGCGGTATACCGACCAACTTGGACATGTGCAAAACCCAACCAACTCAAAACTTCTGTGCACCAAGACTTTCATGGTATTCATTTGGGGGCATTTGTAGGCAATTCCAACCCTCACATCTCAAAAACCACGAATTTCATTTTTTCACAAAATTCCCCACCAAGACATCTACCTGTGTCGTGGTGCACCGACCAACTTGGCCATGTGCAAAACCCAACCAACTATAAACTTTTGTGCACCAAGACTTTCATGGTATTCATTTGGGAACATTTGTAGGCCATTCCAACCCTCACATCTCAAAAACCACGAATTTCATTTTTTCACAAAACTCCCCACCAAGCCATCTACCTATGCCGTGGTGCACCGACCAACTTGGCCATGTGCAAAACCCAACCAACTCAAAACTTTTGTGCACCAAGACTTTCATGGTATTCATTTGGGGGCATTTGCAGGACATTCCAACCCTCACATCTCAAAAACCACGAATTTCATTTTTTCACAAAACTCCCCACCAAGCCATCTACCTGTGCTATGGTGCACCGACAACCTTGGCCATGTGCAAAACCCAACCAACTCAAAACTTTCGTGCACCAAGACAATCATGGTATTCATTTTGGGACATTTGTAGGCCTTTCCAACCCTCACATCTCAAAAACCACGAATTTCATTTTTTCACAAAACTCCCCACCAAGACATCTACCTGTGCCGTGGTGCACCGACCAACTTGGCCATGTGCAAAACCCAACCAACTCAAAACTTTTGTGCACCAAGACTTTCATGGTATTCATTTGGGAACATTTGTAGGCCATTCCAACCCTCACATCTCAAAAACCACGAATTTCATTTTTTCACAAAACTCCCCACCAAGCCATCTACCTATGCCGTGGTGCACCGACCAACTTGGCCATGTGCAAAACCCAACCAACTCAAAACTTTTGTGCACCAAGACTTTCATGGTATTCATTTGGGGGCATTTGTAGGACATTCCAACCCTCACATCTCAAAAACCACGAATTTCATTTTTTCACAAAACTCCCCACCAAGCCATCTACCTGTGCCATGGTGCACCGACAACCTTGGCCATGTGCAAAACCCAACCAACTCAAAACTTTCGTGCACCAAGACAATGATGGTATTCATTTTGGGACATTTGTAGGCCTTTCCAACCCTCACATCTCAAAAACCACGAATTTGATTTTTTCACAAAACTCCCCACCAAGCCATCTAGCTATGCCGTGGTGCACCGACCAACTTGGCCATGTGCAAAACCCAACCAACTCAAAACTTTTGTGCACCAAGACTTTCATGGTATTCTTTTGGGGACATTTGTAGGCCATTCCAACCCTCACATCTCAAAAACCACGAATTTCATTTTTTCACAAAACTCCCCACCAAGCCATCTAGCTATGCCGCGGTGCACCGACCAACTTGGCCATGTGCAAAACCCAACCAACTCAAAACTTTTGTGCACCAAGACTTTCATGGTATTCATTTGGGGGCATTTGTAGGCCATTCCAACCCTCACATCTCAAAAACCACGAATTTCATTTTTTCACAAAACTCCCCACCAAGTCATCTAGCTATGCTGCGGTGCACCGACCAACTTGGACATGTGCAAAACCCAACCAACTCAAAACTTTTGTGCACCAAACATTCATGGTATTCATTTTGGGGCATTTGTAGGTCATTCCAACCCTCACATCTCAAAAACCAAGAATTTCATTTTTTCACAAAAATCCCCACTAAGCCATCTACCCATGCCGTGGTGCACCGAGCAACTTGGCCATGTGCAAAACCCAACAAACTCAAAACTTTTGTGCACCAAGACTTTCATGGTATTCATTTGGGGGCATTTGTAGGCTATTCCAACCCTGACATCTCAAAAACCACGAATTTCATTTTTTCACAAAACTCCCAACCAAGCCATCTATCTATGCCGTGGTGCACCGACAACCTTGGCCATGTGCAAAACCCAACCAACTCAAAACTTTCGTGCACCAAGACTTTCATGGTATTCATTTTGGGACATTTGTAGGCCTTTCCAACCCTCACATCTCAAAAACCACGAATTTCATTTTTTCACAAAACTCCCCATTAAGCCATCTACCCATGCCGTGGTGCACCGAGCAACTTGGCCATGTGCAAAACCCAACCAACTCAATACTTTTATGCACCAAGACTTTCATGGTATTCATTTGGGGGAATTTGTAGGCCATTCCAACCCTCGCATCTCAAAAACCACAAATTTCATTTTTTCACAAAACTCCCCACCTAGACATCTAGCTATGCCGCGTTGCACCGACCAACTTGGCCATGTGCAAAACCCAACCAACTCAAAACTTTTGTGCACCAAGACTTTCATGGTATTAATTTGGGGGCATTTGTAGGCCATTCCAACCCTCACATCTCAAAAACCACGAATTTCATTTTTTCACAAAACTCCCCACCAAGCCATCTAGCTTTGCCGTGGTGCACCGACCAACTTGGCCATGTGCAAAACCCAACCAACTCAAAACTTTTGTGCACCAAGACTTTCATGGTATTCATTTGGGGGCATTTGTAGGCCATTCGAACCCTCACATCTCAAAAACCAGGAATTTCATTTTTTCACAAAACTCCCCACCAAGCCATCTACCTGTGCCATGGTGCACCGACAACCTTGGCCATGTGCAAAACCCAACCAACTCAAAACTTTCGTGCACCAAGACATTCATGGTATTCATTTTGGGACATTTGTAGGCCTTTCCAACCCTCACATCTCAAAAACCACGAATTTCATTTTTTCACAAAACTCCCCACCAAGCCATCTACCTGTGCCGTGGTGCACCGACCAACTTGGCCATGTGCAAAACCCAACCAACTCAAAACTTTTGTGCACCAAGACTTTCATGGTATTCATTTGGGGGCATTTGTAGGCCATTCGAACCCTCACATCTCAAAAACCAGGAATTTCATTTTTTCACAAAACTCCCCACCAAGCCATCTACTTGTGCCATGGTGCACCGACAACCTTGGCCATGTGCAAAACCCAACCAACTCAAAACTTTCGTGCACCAAGACATTCATGGTATTCATTTTGGGACATTTGTAGGCCTTTCCAACCCTCACATCTCAAAAACCACGAATTTCATTTTTTCACAAAATTCCCCACCAAGACATCTACCTGTGCCGTGGTGCACCGACCAACTTGGCCATGTGCAAAACCCAACCAACTCAAAACTTTTGTGCACCAAGACTTTCATGGTATTCATTTGGGAACATTTGTAGGCCATTCCAACCCTCACATCTCAAAAACCACGAATTTCATTTTTTCACAAAACTCCCCACCAAGCCATCTACCTATGCCGTGGTGCACCGACCAACTTGGCCATGTGCAAAACCCAACCAACTCAAAACTTTTGTGCACCAAGACTTTCATGGTATTCATTTGGGGGCATTTGTAGGACATTCCAACCCTCACATCTCAAAAACCACGAATTTCATTTTTTCACAAAACTCCCCACCAAGCCATCTACCTGTGCCATGGTGCACCGACAACCTTGGCCATGTGCAAAACCCAACCAACTCAAAACTTTCGTGCACCAAGACAATCATGGTATTCATTTTGGGACATTTGTAGGCCTTTCCAACCCTCACATCTCAAAAACCACGAATTTCATTATTTCACAAAACTCCCCACCAAGACATCTACCTGTGCCGTGGTGCACCGACCAACTTGGCCATGTGCAAAACCCAACCAACTCAAAACTTTTGTGCACCAAGACTTTCATGGTATTCATTTGGGAACATTTGTAGGCCATTCCAACACTCACATCTCAAAAACCACGAATTTCATTTTTTCACAAAACTCCCCACAAAGCCATCTACCTATGCCGTGGTGCACCGACCAACTTGGCCATGTGCAAAACCCAACCAACTCAAAACTTTTGTGCACCAAGACTTTCATGGTATTCATTTGGGGGCATTTGTAGGACATTCCAACCCTCACATCTCAAAAACCACGAATTTCATTTTTTCACAAAACTCCCCACCAAGCCATCTACCTGTGCCATGGTGCACCGACAACCTTGGCCATGTGCAAAACCCAACCAACTCAAAACTTTCGTGCACCAAGACAATCATGGTATTCATTTTGGGACATTTGTAGGCCTTTCCAACCCTCACATCTCAAAAACCACGAATTTGATTTTTTCACAAAACTCCCCACCAAGCCATCTAGCTATGCCGTGGTGCACCGACCAACTTGGCCATGTGCAAAACCCAACCAACTCAAAACTTTTGTGCACCAAGACTTTCATGGTATTCTTTTGGGGACATTTGTAGGCCATTCCAACCCTCACATCTCAAAAACCACGAATTTCATTTTTTCACAAAACTCCCCACCAAGCCATCTAGCTATGCCGCGGTGCACCGACCAACTTGGCCATGTGCAAAACCCAACCAACTCAAAACTTTTGTGCACCAAGACTTTCATGGTATTCATTTGGGGGCATTTGTAGGCCATTCCAACCCTCACATCTCAAAAACCACGAATTTCATTTTTTCACAAAACTCCCCACCAAGTCATCTAGCTATGCTGCGGTGCACCGACCAACTTGGACATGTGCAAAACCCAACCAACTCAAAACTTTTGTGCACCAAACATTCATGGTATTCATTTTGGGGGATTTGTAGGCCATTCCAACCCTCACATCTCAAAAACCAGGAATTTCATTTTTTCACAAAACTCCCCACCAAGTCATCTAGCTATGCCGCGGTGCACCGACCAACTTGGCCATGTGCAAAACCCAACCAACTCAAAACTTTTGTGCACCAAGACTTTCATGGTATTCATTTGGGGGCATTTGTAGGCCATTCCAACCCTCACATCTCAAAAACCACGAATTTCATTTTCTCACAAAACTCCCCACCAAGCCATCTAGCTGTGCTGCGGTGTACCGACCAACTTGGCCAAGTGCAAAAACCAACCAACTCAAAACTTTTGTGCACCAAACATTCATGGTATTCATTTGGGGGCATTTGTAGGCCATTCCAACCCTCACATCTCAAAAACCAAGAATTTCATTTTTTCACAAAAATCCCCACTAAGCCATCTACCCATGCCGTGGTGCACCGAGCAACTTGGCCATGTGCAAAACCCAACAAACTCAAAACTTTTGTGCACCAAGACTTTCATGGTATTCATTTGGGGGCATTTGTAGGCTATTCCAACCCTCACATCTCAAAAACCACGAATTTCATTTTTTCACAAAACTCCCAACCAAGCCATCTATCTATGCCGTGGTGCACCGACAACCTTGGCCATGTGCAAAACCCAACCAACTCAAAACTTTCGTGCACCAAGACTTTCATGGTATTCATTTTGGGACATTTGTAGGCCATTCCAACCCTCACATCTCAAAAACCACGAATTTCATTTTTTCACAAAACTCGCCACCAAGACATCTACCTGTGCCGTGGCGCACCGACCAACTTGGCCATGTGCAAAACCCAACCAACTCAAAACTTTTGTGCACCAAGACTTTCATGGTATTCATTTGGGAACATTTGTAGGCCATTCCAACCCTCACATCTCAAAAACCACGAATTTCATTTTTTCACAAAACTCCCCACTAAGCCATCTACCCATGCCGTGGTGCACCGAGCAACTTGGCCATGTGCAAAACCCAACCAACTCAAAACTTTTGTGCACCAAGACTTTCATGGTATTCATTTGGGGGCATTTGTAGGCCATTCCAACCCTCACATCTCAAAAACCACGAATTTCATTTTTTCACAAAACTCCCCACCAAGCCATCTAGCTATGCCGCGGTGCACCGACAAACTTGGCCATCTGCAAAACCCAACCAACTCAACTTTTGTGCACCAAGAATTTCATGGTATTCATTTGGGAACATTTGTAGGCCATTCCAACCCTCACATCTCAAAATCCACGAATTTCATTTTTTCACAAAACTCCCCACCAAGCCATCTACCTATGCCGCGGTGCACCGACCAACTTGGCCATGTGCAAAACCCAACCAACTCAAAACTTTTGTGCACCAATACTTTCATGGTATTCATTTGGGGGCATTTGTAGGCCATTCCAACCCTCACATCTCAAAAACCACGAATTTCATTTTTTCACAAAACTCCCCACCAAGCCATCTAGCTATGCTGCGGTGCACCGACCAACTTGGACATGTGCAAAACCCAACCAACTCAAAACTTCTGTGCACCAAGACTTTCATGGTATTCATTTGGGGGCATTTGTAGGCAATTCCAACCCTCACATCTCAAAAACCACGAATTTCATTTTTTCACAAAACTCCCCACCAAGCCATCTAGCTATGCCGTGGTGCACCGACCAACTTGGCCATGTGCAAAACCCAACCAACTCAAAACTTCTGTGCACCAAGACTTTCATGGTATTCATTTGGGGGCATTTGTAGGCAATTCCAACCCTCACATCTCAAAAACCACGAATTTCATTTTTTCACAAAACTCCCCACCAAGCCATCTACTTGTGCCATGGTGCACCGACAACCTTGGCCATGTGCAAAACCCAACCAACTCAAAACTTTCATGCACCAAGACATTCATGGTATTCATTTTGGGACATTTGTAGGCCTTTCCAACCCTCACATCTCAAAAACCACGAATTTCATTTTTTCACAAAACTCCCCACCAAGACATCTACCAGTGCCGTGGTGCACCGACCAACTTGGCCATGTGCAAAACCCAACCAACTCAAAACTTTTGTGCACCAAGACTTTCATGGTATTCATTTGGGAACATTTGTAGGCCATTCCAACCCTCACATCTCAAAAACCACGAATTTCATTTTTTCACAAAACTCCCCACCAAGCCATCTACCTATGCCGTGGTGCACCGACCAACTTGGCCATGTGCAAAACCCAACCAACTCAAAACTTTTGTGCACCAAGACTTTCATGGTATTCATTTGGGGGCATTTGTAGGACATTCCAACCCTCACATCTCAAAAACCACGAATTTCATTTTTTCACAAAACTCCCCACCAAGCCATCTACCTGTGCCATGGTGCACCGACAACCTTGGCCATGTGCAAAACCCAACCAACTCAAAACTTTCGTGCACCAAGACATTCATGGTATTCATTTTGGGACATTTGTAGGCCTTTCCAACCCTCACATCTCAAAAACCACGAATTTCATTTTTTCACAAAATTCCCCACCAAGACATCTACCTGTGCCGTGGTGCACCGACCAACTTGGCCATGTGCAAAACCCAACCGACTCAAAACTTTTGAGCACCAAGACTTTCATGGTATTCATTTGGGAACATTTGTAGGCCATTCCAACCCTCACATCTCAAAAACCACGAATTTCATTTTTTCACAAAACTCCCCACCAAGCCATCTACCTGTGCCATGGTGCACCGACAACCTTGGCCATGTGCAAAACCCAACCAACTCAAAACTTTCGTGCACCAAGACAATCATGGTATTCCTTTTGGGACATTTGTAGGCCTTTCCAACCCTCACATCTCAAAAACCACGAATTTGATTTTTTCACAAAACTCCCCACCAAGCCATCTAGCTATGCCGTGGTGCACCGACCAACTTGGCCATGTGCAAAACCCAACCAACTCAAAACTTTTGTGCACCAAGACTTTCATGGTATTCTTTTGGGGACATTTGTAGGCCATTCCAACCCTCACATCTCAAAAACCACGAATTTCATTTTTTCACAACTCCCCACCAAGCCATCTAGCTATGCCGCGGTGCACCGACCAACTTGGCCATGTGCAAAACCCAACCAACTCAAAACTTTTGTGCACCAAGACTTTCATGGTATTAATTTGGGGGCATTTGTAGGCCATTCCAACCCTCACATCTCAAAAACCACGAATTTCATTTTTTCACAAAACTCCCCACCAAGCCATCTAGCTGTGCTGCGGTGTACCGACCAACTTGGCCAAGTGCAAAAACCAACCAACTCAAAACTTTTGTGCACCAAACATTCATGGTATTCATTTGGGGGCATTTGTAGGCCATTCCAACCCTCACATCTCAAAAACCAAGAATTTCATTTTTTCACAAAAATCCCCACTAAGCCATCTACCCATGCCGTGGTGCACCGAGCAACTTGGCCATGTGCAAAACCCAACAAACTCAAAACTTTTGTGCACCAAGACTTTCATGGTATTCATTTGGGGGCATTTGTAGGCTATTCCAACCCTGACATCTCAAAAACCACGAATTTCATTTTTTCACAAAACTCCCAACCAAGCCATCTATCTATGCCGTGGTGCACCGACAACCTTGGCCATGTGCAAAACCCAACCAACTCAAAACTTTCGTGCACCAAGACTTTCATGGTATTCATTTTGGGACATTTGTAGGCCTTTCCAACCCTCACATCTCAAAAACCACGAATTTCATTTTTTCACAAAACTCCCCACTAAGCCATCTACCCATGCCGTGGTGCACCGAGCAACTTGGCCATGTGCAAAACCCAACCAACTCAAAACTTTTATGCACCAAGACTTTCATGGTATTCATTTGGGGGAATTTGTAGGCCATTCCAACCCTCGCATCTCAAAAACCACAAATTTCATTTTTTCACAAAACTCCCCACCTAGACATCTAGATATGCCGTGGTGCACCGACCAACTTGGCCATGTGCAAAACCCAACCAACTCAAAACTTTTGTGCACCAAGACTTTCATGGTATTAATTTGGGGGCATTTGTAGGCCATTCCAACCCTCACATCTCAAAAACCACGAATTTCATTTTTTCACAAAACTCCCCACCAAGCCATCTACCTATATCGTAGTGCACCGACAACCTTGGCCATGTGCAAAACCCAACCAACTCAAAACTTTCGTGCACCAAGACTTTCATGGTATTCATTTTGGGACATTTGTAGGCCTTTCCAACCCTCACATCTCAAAAACCACGAATTTCATTTTTTCACAAAACTCCCCACTAAGCCATCTACCCATGCCGTGGTGCACCGAGCAAGTTGGCCATGTGCAAAACCCAACCAACTCAAAACTTTTGTGCACCAAGACTTTCATGGTATTCAATTGGGGGCATTTGTAGGCCATTCCAACCCTCACATCTCAAAAACCACGAATTTCATTTTTTCACAAAACTCCCCACCAAGCCATCTAGCTATGCCGCGGTGCACCGACAAACTTGGCCATCTGCAAAACCCAACCAACTCAACTTTTATGCACCAAGAATTTCATGGTATTCATTTGGGAACATTTGTAGGCCATTCCAACCCTCACATCTCAAAATCCACGAATTTCATTTTTTCACAAAACTCCCCACCAAGCCATCTACCTATGCCGCGGTTCACCGACCAACTTGGCCATGTGCAAAACCCAACCAACTCAAAACTTTTGTGCACCAATACTTTCATGGTATTCATTTGGGGGCATTTGTAGGCCATTCCAACCCTCACATCTCAAAAACCACGAATTTCATTTTTTCACAAAACTCCCCACCAAGCCATCTAGCTATGCTGCGGTGCACCGACCAACTTGGACATGTGCAAAACCCAACCAACTCAAAACTTCTGTGCACCAAGACTTTCATGGTATTCATTTGGGGGCATTTGTAGGCAATTCCAACCCTCACATCTCAAAAACCACGAATTTCATTTTTTCACAAAACTCCCCACCAAGCCATCTAGCTATGCCGTGGTGCACCGACCAACTTGGCCATGTGCAAAACCCAACCAACTCAAAACTTTTGTGCACCAAGACTTTCATGGTATTCATTTGGGGGCATTTGTAGGCCATTCGAATCCTCACATCTCAAAAACCAGGAATTTCATTTTTTCACAAAACTCCCCACCAAGCCATCTACTTGTGCCATGGTGCACCGACAAACTTGGCCATGTGCAAAACCCAACCAACTCAAAACTTTCGTGCACCAAGACATTCATGGTATTCATTTTGGGACATTTGTAGGCCTTTCCAACCCTCACATCTCAAAAACCACGAATTTCATTTTTTCACAAAACTCCCCACCAAGACATCTACCTGTGCCGTGGTGCACCGACCAACTTGGCCATGTGCAAAACCCAACCAACTCAAAACTTTTGTGCACCAAGACTTTCATGGTATTCATTTGGGAACATTTGTAGGCCATTCCAACCCTCACATCTCAAAAACCACGAATTTCATTTTTTCACAAAACTCCCCACCAAGCCATCTACCTATGCCGTGGTGCACCGACCAACTTGGCCATGTGCAAAACCCAACCAACTCAAAACTTTTGTGCACCAAGACTTTCATGGTATTCATTTGGGGGCATTTGTAGGACATTCCAACCCTCACATCTCAAAAACCACGAATTTCATTTTTTCACAAAACTCCCCACCAAGCCATCTACCTGTGCCATGGTGCACCGACAACCTTGGCCATGTGCAAAACCCAACCAACTCAAAACTTTCGTGCACCAAGACAATCATGGTATTCATTTTGGGACATTTGTAGGCCTTTCCAACCCTCACATCTCAAAAACCACGAATTTGATTTTTTCACAAAACTCCCCACCAAGCCATCTAGCTATGCCGTGGTGCACCGACCAACTTGGCCATGTGCAAAACCCAACCAACTCAAAACTTTTGTGCACCAAGACTTTCATGGTATTCATTTGGGAACATTTGTAGGCCATTCCAACCCTCACATCTCAAAAACCACGAATTTCATTTTTTCACAAAACTCCCCACCAAGCCATCTACCTATGCCGTGGTGCACCGACCAACTTGGCCATGTGCAAAACCCAACCAACTCAAAACTTTTGTGCACCAAGACTTTCATGGTATTCATTTGGGGGCATTTGTAGGACATTCCAACCCTCACATCTCAAAAACCACGAATTTCATTTTTTCACAAAACTCCCCACCAAGCCATCTACCTGTGCCATGGTGCACCGACAACCTTGGCCATGTGCAAAACCCAACCAACTCAAAACTTTCGTGCACCAAGACAATCATGGTATTCATTTTGGGACATTTGTAGGCCTTTCCAACCCTCACATCTCAAAAACCACGAATTTGATTTTTTCACAAAACTCCCCACCAAGCCATCTAGCTATGCCGTGGTGCACCGACCAACTTGGCCATGTGCAAAACCCAACCAACTCAAAACTTTTGTGCACCAAGACTTTCATGGTATTCTTTTGGGGACATTTGTAGGCCATTCCAACCCTCACATCTCAAAAACCACGAATTTCATTTTTTCACAAAACTCCCCACCAAGCCATCTAGCTATGCCGCGGTGCACCGACCAACTTGGCCATGTGCAAAACCCAACCAACTCAAAACTTTTGTGCACCAAGACTTTCATGGTATTCATCTGGGGGCATTTGTAGGCCATTCCAACCCTCACATCTCAAAAACCACGAATTTCATTTTTTCACAAAACTCCCCACCAAGTCATCTAGCTATGCTGCGGTGCACCGACCAACTTGGACATGTGCAAAACCCAACCAACTCAAAACTTTTGTGCACCAAACATTCATGGTATTCATTTTGGGGCATTTGTAGGCCATTCCAACCCTCACATCTCAAAAACCACGAATTTCATTTTTTCACAAAACTCCCCACCAAGCCATCTAGCTATGCCGCGGTGCACCGACCAACTTGGCCATGTGCAAAACCCAACCAACTCAAAACTTTTGTGCACCAAGACTTTCATGGTATTCATTTGGGGGCATTTGTAGGCCATTCCAACCCTCACATCTCAAAAACCACGAATTTCATTTTTTCACAAAACTCCCCACCAAGCCATCTAGCTGTGCTGCGGTGTACCGACCAACTTGGCCAAGTGCAAAAACCAACCAACTCAAAACTTTTGTGCACCAAACATTCATGGTATTCATTTGGGGGCATTTGTAGGCCATTCCAACCCTCACATCTCAAAAACCAAGAATTTCATTTTTTCACAAAAATCCCCACTAAGCCATCTACCCATGCCGTGGTGCACCGAGCAACTTGGCCATGTGCAAAACCCAACAAACTCAAAACTTTTGTGCACCAAGACTTTCATGGTATTCATTTGGGGGCATTTGTAGGCTATTCCAACCCTGACATCTCAAAAACCACGAATTTCATTTTTTCACAAAACTCCCAACCAAGCCATCTATCTATGCCGTGGTGCACCGACAACCTTGGCCATGTGCAAAACCCAACCAACTCAAAACTTTCGTGCACCAAGACTTTCATGGTATTCATTTTGGGACATTTGTAGGCCTTTCCAACCCTCACATCTCAAAAACCACGAATTTCATTTTTTCACAAAACTCCCCACTAAGCCATCTACCCATGCCGTGGTGCACCGAGCAACTTGGCCATGTGCAAAACCCAACCAACTCAAAACTTTTATGCACCAAGACTTTCATGGTATTCATTTGGGGGAATTTGTAGGCCATTCCAACCCTCGCATCTCAAAAACCACAAATTTCATTTTTTCACAAAACTCCCCACCTAGACATCTAGCTATGCCGCGGTGCACCGACCAACTTGGCCATGTGCAAAACCCAACCAACTCAAAACTTTTGTGCACCAAGACTTTCATGGTATTCATTTGGGGGCATTTGTAGGCCATTCCAACCCTCACATCTCAAAAACCACGAATTTCATTTTTTCACAAAACTCCCCACCAAACCATCTACCTATATCGTAGTGCACCGACAACCTTGGCCATGTGCAAAACCCAACCAACTCAAAACTTTCGTGCACCAAGACTTTCATGGTATTCATTTTGGGACATTTGTAGGCCTTTCCAACCCTCACATCTCAAAAACCACGAATTTCATTTTTTCACAAAACTCCCCACTAAGCCATCTACCCATGCCGTGGTGCACCGAGCAACTTGGCCATGTGCAAAACCCAACCAACTCAAAACTTTTGTGCACCAAGACTTTCATGGTATTCATTTGGGGGCATTTGTAGGCCATTCCAACCCTCACATCTCAAAAACCACGAATTTCATTTTTTCACAAAACTCCCCACCAAGCCATCTAGCTATGCCGCGGTGCACCGACAAACTTGGCCATCTGCAAAACCCAACCAACTCAACTTTTGTGCACCAAGAATTTCATGGTATTCATTTGGGAACATTTGTAGGCCATTCCAACCCTCACATCTCAAAATCCACGAATTTCATTTTTTCACAAAACTCCCCACCAAGCCATCTACCTATGCCGCGGTGCACCGACCAACTTGGCCATGTGCAAAACCCAACCAACTCAAAACTTTTGTGCACCAATACTTTCATGGTATTCATTTGGGGGCATTTGTAGGCCATTCCAACCCTCACATCTCAAAAACCACGAATTTCATTTTTTCACAAAACTCCCCACCAAGCCATCTAGCTATGCTGCGGTGCACCGACCAACTTGGACATGTGCAAAACCCAACCAACTCAAAACTTCTGTGCACCAAGACTTTCATGGTATTCATTTGGGGGCATTTGTAGGCAATTCCAACCCTCACATCTCAAAAACCACGAATTTCATTTTTTCACAAAACTCCCCACCAAGCCATCTAGCTATGCCGTGGTGCACCGACCAACTTGGCCATGTGCAAAACCCAACCAACTCAAAAGTTTTGTGCACCAAGACTTTCATGGTATTCATTTGGGGGCATTTGTAGGCCATTCGAACCCTCACATCTCAAAAACCAGGAATTTCATTTTTTCACAAAACTCCCCACCAAGCCATCTACTTGTGCCATGGTGCACCGACAACCTTGGCCATGTGCAAAACCCAACCAACTCAAAACTTTCGTGCACCAAGACATTCATGGTATTCATTTTGGGACATTTGTAGGCCTTTCCAACCCTCACATCTCAAAAACCACGAATTTCATTTTTTCACAAAACTCCCCACCAAGACATCTACTTGTGCCGTGGTGCACCGACCAACTTGGCCATGTGCAAAACCCCACCAACTCAAAACTTTTGTGCACCAAGACTTTCATGGTATTCATTTGGGAACATTTGTAGGCCATTCCAACCCTCACATCTCAAAAACCACGAATTTCATTTTTTCACAAAACTCCCCACCAAGCCATCTACCTATGCCGTGGTGCACCGACCAACTTGGCCATGTGCAAAACCCAACCAACTCAAAACTTTTGTGCACCAAGACTTTCATGGTATTCATTTGGGGGCATTTGTAGGACATTCCAACCCTCACATCTCAAAAACCACGAATTTCATTTTTTCACAAAACTCCCCACCAAGCCATCTACCTGTGCCATGGTGCACCGACAACCTTGGCCATGTGCAAAACCCAACCAACTCAAAACTTTCGTGCACCAAGACAATCATGGTATTCATTTTGGGACATTTGTAGGCCTTTCCAACCCTCACATCTCAAAAACCACGAATTTCATTTTTTCACAAAACTCCCCACCAAGCCATCTAGCTATGCCGTGGTGCACCGACCAACTTGGCCATGTGCAAAACCCAACCAACTCAAAACTTTTGTGCACCAAGACTTTCATGGTATTCATTTGGGGGCATTTGTAGGCCATTCCAACCCTCACATCTCAAAAACCACGAATTTCATTTTTTCACAAAACTCCCCACCAAGCCATCTAGCTGTGCTGCGGTGCACCGACCAACTTGGCCAAGTGCAAAAACCAACCAACTCAAAACTTTTGTGCACCAAACATTCATGGTATTCATTTGGGGGCATTTGTAGGCCATTCCAACCCTCACATCTCAAAAACCACGAATTTCATTTTTTCACAAAACTCCCCACCAAGCCATCTACCTGTGCCATGGTGCACCGACAACCTTGGCCATGTGCAAAACCCAACCAACTCAAAACTTTCGTGCACCAAGACAATCATGGTATTCATTTTAGGACATTTGTAGGCCTTTCCAACCCTCACATCTCAAAAACCACGAATTTCATTTTTTCACAAAACTCCCCACCAAGCCATCTAGCTATGCCGTGGTGCACCGACCAACTTGGCCATGTGCAAAACCCAACCAACTCAAAACTTTTGTGCACCAAGACTTTCATGGTATTCATTTGGGAACATTTGTAGGCCATTCCAACCCTCACATCTCAAAAACCACGAATTTGATTTTTTCACAAAACTCCCCACCAAGCCATCTAGCTATGCCGTGGTGCACCGACCAACTTGGCCATGTGCAAAACCCAACCAACTCAAAACTTTTGTGCACCAAGACTTTCATGGTATTCTTTTGGGGACATTTGTAGGCCATTCCAACCCTCACATCTCAAAAACCACGAATTTCATTTTTTCACAAAACTCCCCACCAAGCCATCTAGCTATGCCGCGGTGCACCGACCAACTTGGCCATGTGCAAAACCCAACCAACTCAAAACTTTTGTGCACCAAGACTTTCATGGTATTCATTTGGGGGTATTTGTAGGCCATTCCAACCCTCACATCTCAAAAACCACGAATTTCATTTTTTCACAAAACTCCCAACCAAGTCATCTAGCTATGCTGCGGTGCACCGACCAACTTGGACATGTGCAAAACCCAACCAACTCAAAACTTTTGTGCACCAAACATTCATGGTATTCATTTTGGGGCATTTGTAGGCCATTCCAACCCTCACATCTCAAAAACCACGAATTTCATTTTTTCACAAAACTCCCCACCAAGCCATCTAGCTATGCCGCGGTGCACCGACCAACTTGGCCATGTGCAAAACCCAACCAACTCAAAACTTTTGTGCACCAAGACTTTCATGGTATTCATTTGGGGGCATTTGTAGGCCATTCCAACCCTCACATCTCAAAAACCACGAATTTCATTTTTTCACAAAACTCCCCACCAAGCCATCTAGCTGTGCTGCGGTGTACCGACCAACTTGGCCAAGTGCAAAAACCAACCAACTCAAAACTTTTGTGCACCAAACATTCATGGTATTCATTTGGGGGCATTTGTAGGCCATTCCAACCCTCACATCTCAAAAACCAAGAATTTCATTTTTTCACAAAAATCCCCACTAAGCCATCTACCCATGCCGTGGTGCACCGAGCAACTTGGCCATGTGCAAAACCCAACAAACTCAAAACTTTTGTGCACCAAGACTTTCATGGTATTCATTTGGGGGCATTTGTAGGCTATTCCAACCCTGACATCTCAAAAACCACGAATTTCATTTTTTCACAAAACTCCCAACCAAGCCATCTATCTATGCCGTGGTGCACCGACAACCTTGGCCATGTGCAAAACCCAACCAACTCAAAACTTTCGTGCACCAAGACTTTCATGGTATTCATTTTGGGACATTTGTAGGCCTTTCCAACCCTCACATCTCAAAAACCACGAATTTCATTTTTTCACAAAACTCCCCACTAAGCCATCTACCCATGCCGTGGTGCACCGAGCAACTTGGCCATGTGCAAAACCCAACCAACTCAAAACTTTTATGCACCAAGACTTTCATGGTATTCATTTGGGGGAATTTGTAGGCCATTCCAACCCTCGCATCTCAAAAACCACAAATTTCATTTTTTCACAAAACTCCCCACCTAGACATCTAGCTATGCCGCGGTGCACCGACCAACTTGGCCATGTGCAAAACCCAACCAACTCAAAACTTTTGTGCACCAAGACTTTCATGGTATTCATTTGGGGGCATTTGTAGGCCATTCCAACCCTCACATCTCAAAAACCACGAATTTCATTTTTTCACAAAACTCCCCACCAAGCCATCTACCTATATCGTAGTGCACCGACAACCTTGGCCATGTGCAAAACCCAACCAACTCAAAACTTTCGTGCACCAAGACTTTCATGGTATTCATTTTGGGACATTTGTAGGCCTTTCCAACCCTCACATCTCAAAAACCACGAATTTCATTTTTTCACAAAACTCCCCACTAAGCCATCTACCCATGCCGTGGTGCACCGAGCAACTTGGCCATGTGCAAAACCCAACCAACTCAAAACTTTTGTGCACCAAGACTTTCATGGTATTCATTTGGGGGCATTTGTAGGCCATTCCAACCCTCACATCTCAAAAACCACGAATTTCATTTTTTCACAAAACTCCCCACCAAGCCATCTAGCTATGCCGCGGTGCACCGACAAACTTGGCCATCTGCAAAACCCAACCAACTCAACTTTTGTGCACCAAGAATTTCATGGTATTCATTTGGGAACATTTGTAGGCCATTCCAACCCTCACATCTCAAAATCCACGAATTTCATTTTTTCACAAAACTCCCCACCAAGCCATCTACCTATGCCGCGGTGCACCGACCAACTTGGCCATGTGCAAAACCCAACCAACTCAAAACTTTTGTGCACCAATACTTTCATGGTATTCATTTGGGGGCATTTGTAGGCCATTCCAACCCTCACATCTCAAAAACCACGAATTTCATTTTTTCACAAAACTCCCCACCAAGCCATCTAGCTATGCTGCGGTGCACCGACCAACTTGGACATGTGCAAAACCCAACCAACTCAAAACTTCTGTGCACCAAGACTTTCATGGTATTCATTTGGGGGCATTTGTAGGCAATTCCAACCCTCACATCTCAAAAACCACGAATTTCATTTTTTCACAAAACTCCCCACCAAGCCATCTAGCTATGCCGTGGTGCACCGACCAACTTGGCCATGTGCAAAACCCAACCAACTCAAAACTTTTGTGCACCAAGACTTTCATGGTATTCATTTGGGGGCATTTGTAGGCCATTCGAACCCTCACATCTCAAAAACCAGGAATTTCATTTTTTCACAAAACTCCCCACCAAGCCATCTACTTGTGCCATGGTGCACCGACAACCTTGGCCATGTGCAAAACCCAACCAACTCAAAACTTTCGTGCACCAAGACATTCATGGTATTCATTTTGGGACATTTGTAGGCCTTTCCAACCCTCACATCTCAAAAACCACGAATTTCATTTTTTCACAAAACTCCCCACCAAGACATCTACCTGTGCCGTGGTGCACCGACCAACTTGGCCATGTGCAAAACCCCACCAACTCAAAACTTTTGTGCACCAAGACTTTCATGGTATTCATTTGGGAACATTTGTAGGCCATTCCAACCCTCACATCTCAAAAACCACGAATTTCATTTTTTCACAAAACTCCCCACCAAGCCATCTACCTATGCCGTGGTGCACCGACCAACTTGGCCATGTGCAAAACCCAACCAACTCAAAACTTTTGTGCACCAAGACTTTCATGGTATTCATTTGGGGGCATTTGTAGGACATTCCAACCCTCACATCTCAAAAACCACGAATTTCATTTTTTCACAAAACTCCCCACCAAGCCATCTACCTGTGCCATGGTGCACCGACAACCTTGGCCATGTGCAAAACCCAACCAACTCAAAACTTTCGTGCACCAAGACAATCATGGTATTCATTTTGGGACATTTGTAGGCCTTTCCAACCCTCACATCTCAAAAACCACGAATTTCATTTTTTCACAAAACTCCCCACCAAGCCATCTAGCTATGCCGTGGTGCACCGACCAACTTGGCCATGTGCAAAACCCAACCAACTCAAAACTTTTGTGCACCAAGACTTTCATGGTATTCATTTGGGGGCATTTGTAGGCCATTCCAACCCTCACATCTCAAAAACCACGAATTTCATTTTTTCACAAAACTCCCCACCAAGCCATCTAGCTGTGCTGCGGTGCACCGACCAACTTGGCCAAGTGCAAAAACCAACCAACTCAAAACTTTTGTGCACCAAACATTCATGGTATTCATTTGGGGGCATTTGTAGGCCATTCCAACCCTCACATCTCAAAAACCACGAATTTCATTTTTTCACAAAACTCCCCACCAAGCCATCTACCTGTGCCATGGTGCACCGACAACCTTGGCCATGTGCAAAACCCAACCAACTCAAAACTTTCGTGCACCAAGACAATCATGGTATTCATTTTGGGACATTTGTAGGCCTTTCCAACCCTCACATCTCAAAAACCACGAATTTCATTTTTTCACAAAACTCCCCACCAAGCCATCTAGCTATGCC
The DNA here is from genome assembly GCF_037176805.1 of Vigna unguiculata. Taxonomy (NCBI): domain Eukaryota; kingdom Viridiplantae; phylum Streptophyta; class Magnoliopsida; order Fabales; family Fabaceae; genus Vigna; species Vigna unguiculata. The sequence continues at coordinate 21,729 of NW_028196640.1, read as the reverse complement.
GTGGTGCACCGACCAACTTGGCCATGTGCAAAACCCAACCAACTCAAAACTTTTGTGCACCAAGACTTTCATGGTATTCATTTGGGAACATTTGTAGGCCATTCCAACCCTCACATCTCAAAAACCACGAATTTGATTTTTTCACAAAACTCCCCACCAAGCCATCTAGCTATGCCGTGGTGCACCGACCAACTTGGCCATGTGCAAAACCCAACCAACTCAAAACTTTTGTGCACCAAGACTTTCATGGTATTCTTTTGGGGACATTTGTAGGCCATTCCAACCCTCACATCTCAAAAACCACGAATTTCATTTTTTCACAAAACTCCCCACCAAGCCATCTAGCTATGCCGCGGTGCACCGACCAACTTGGCCATGTGCAAAACCCAACCAACTCAAAACTTTTGTGCACCAAGACTTTCATGGTATTCATTTGGGGGTATTTGTAGGCCATTCCAACCCTCACATCTCAAAAACCACGAATTTCATTTTTTCACAAAACTCCCAACCAAGTCATCTAGCTATGCTGCGGTGCACCGACCAACTTGGACATGTGCAAAACCCAACCAACTCAAAACTTTTGTGCACCAAACATTCATGGTATTCATTTTGGGGCATTTGTAGGCCATTCCAACCCTCACATCTCAAAAACCACGAATTTCATTTTTTCACAAAACTCCCCACCAAGCCATCTAGCTATGCCGCGGTGCACCGACCAACTTGGCCATGTGCAAAACCCAACCAACTCAAAACTTTTGTGCACCAAGACTTTCATGGTATTCATTTGGGGGCATTTGTAGGCCATTCCAACCCTCACATCTCAAAAACCACGAATTTCATTTTTTCACAAAACTCCCCACCAAGCCATCTAGCTGTGCTGCGGTGCACCGACCAACTTGGCCAAGTGCAAAAACCAACCAACTCAAAACTTTTGTGCACCAAACATTCATGGTATTCATTTGGGGGCATTTGTAGGCCATTCCAACCCTCACATCTCAAAAACCAAGAATTTCATTTTTTCACAAAAATCCCCGCTAAGCCATCTACCCATGCCGTGGTGCACCGAGCAACTTGGCCATGTGCAAAACCCAACAAACTCAAAACTTTTGTGCACCAAGACTTTGATGGTATTCATTTGGGTGCATTTGTAGGCTATTCCAACCCTGACATCTCAAAAACCACGAATTTCATTTTTTCACAAAACTCCCAACCAAGCCATCTATCTATGCCGTGGTGCACCGACAACCTTGGCCATGTGCAAAACCCAACCAACTCAAAACTTTCGTGCACCAAGACTTTCATGGTATTCATTTTGGGACATTTGTAGGCCTTTCCAACCCTCACATCTCAAAAACCACGAATTTCATTTTTTCACAAAACTCCCCACCAAGCCATCTACCTATGTCGTAGTGCACCGACAACCTTGGCCATGTGCAAAACTCAACCAACTCAAAACTTTCGTGCACCAAGACTTTCATGGTATTCATTTTGGGACATTTGTAGGCCTTTCCAACCCTCACATCTCAAAAACCACGAATTTCATTTTTTCACAAAACTCCCCACCAAGCAATCTAGTTGTACTACAGTGCACCGACCAACTTGGCCATGTGCAAAAACCAACCAACTCAAAACTTTTGTGCACCAAACATTCATGGTATTCATTTGGGGGCATTTGTAGGCCTTTCCAACCCTCACATCTCAAAAACCACGAATTTCATTTTTTCACAAAACTCCCCACTAAGCCATCTACCCATGTCGTGGTGCACCGAGCAACTTGGCCATGTGCAAAACCCAACCAACTCAAAACTTTTGTGCACCAAGACTTTCATGGTATTCATTTGGGGGCATTTGTAGGCCATTCCAACCCTCACATCTCAAAAACCACGAATTTCATTTTTTCACAAAACTCCCCACCAAGCCATCTAGCTATGCCGCGGTGCACCGACAAACTTGGCCATCTGCAAAACCCAACCAACTCAACTTTTGTGCACCAAGAATTTCATGGTATTCATTTGGGGGCATTTGTAGGCCATTCCAACACTCACATCTCAAAAACCACGAATTTCATTTTTTCACAAAACTCCCCACCAAGCCATCTAGCTATGCCGCGGTGCACTGACCAACTTGGCCATGTGCAAAACCCAACCAACTCAAAACTTTTGTGCACCAAGACTTTCATGGTATTCATTTGGGGGCATTTGTAGGCCATTCCAACCCTCACATCTCAAAAACCACGAATTTCATTTTTTCACAAAACTCCCCACCAAGCAATCTAGCTGTACTACAGTGCACCGACCAACTTGGCCATGTGCAAAAACCAACCAACTCAAAACTTTTGTGCACCAAACATTCATGGTATTCATTTGGGGGCATTTGTAGGCCATTCCAACCCTCACATCTCAAAAACCAAGAATTTCATTTTTTCACAAAAATCCCCACTAAGCCATCTACGCATGCCGTGGTGCACCGAGCAACTTGGCCATGTGCAAAACCCAACAAACTCAAAACTTTTGTGCACCAAGACTTTCATGGTATTCATTTGGGGGCATTTGTAGGCTATTCCAACCCTCACATCTCAAAAACCACGAATTTCATTTTTTCACAAAACTCCCAACCAAGCCATCTATCTATGCCGTGGTGCACCGACAACCTTGGCCATGTGCAAAACCCAAGCAACTCAAAACTTTTGTGCACCAAGACTTTCATGGTATTCATTTGGGGGCATTTGTAGGCCATTCCAACCCTCACATCTCAAAAACCACGAATTTCATTTTTTCACAAAACTCCCCACCAAGTCATCTAGCTATGCTGCGGTGCACCGACCAACTTGGACATGTGCAAAACCCAACCAACTCAAAACTTTTGTGCACCAAACATTCATGGTATTCATTTTGGGGCATTTGTAGGCCATTCCAACCCTCACATCTCAAAAACCACGAATTTCATTTTTTCACAAAACTCCCCACCAAGCCATCTAGCTATGCCGCGGTGCACCGACCAACTTGGCCATGTGCAAAACCCAACCAACTCAAAACTTTTGTGCACCAAGACTTTCATGGTATTCATTTGGGGGCATTTGTAGGCCATTCCAACCCTCACATCTCAAAAACCACGAATTTCATTTTTTCACAAAACTCCCCACCAAGCCATCTAGCTGTGCTGCGGTGCACCGACCAACTTGGCCAAGTGCAAAAACCAACCAACTCAAAACTTTTGTGCACCAAACATTCATGGTATTCATTTGGGGGAATTTGTAGGCCATTCCAACCCTCACATCTCAAAAACCAAGAATTTCATTTTTTCACAAAAATCCCCGCTAAGCCATCTACCCATGCCGTGGTGCACCGAGCAACTTGGCCATGTGCAAAACCCAACAAACTCAAAACTTTTGTGCACCAAGACTTTGATGGTATTCATTTGGGGGCATTTGTAGGCTATTCCAACCTTGACATCTCAAAAACCACGAATTTCATTTTTTCACAAAACTCCCAACCAAGCCATCTATCTATGCCGTGGTGCACCGACAACCTTGGCCATGTGCAAAACCCAACCAACTCAAAACTTTCGTGCACCAAGACTTTCATGGTATTCATTTTGGGACATTTGTAGGCCTTTCCAACCCTCACATCTCAAAAACCACGAATTTCATTTTTTCACAAAACTCCCCACTAAGCCATCTACCCATGCCGTGGTGCACCGAGCAACTTGGCCATGTGCAAAACCCAACCAACTCAAAACTTTTATGCACCAAGACTTTCATGGTATTCATTTGGGGGAATTTGTAGGCCATTCCAACCCTCACATCTCAAAAACCACGAATTTCATTTTTTCACAAAACTCCCCACCAAGCCATCTACCTATGTCGTAGTGCACCGACAACCTTGGCCATGTGCAAAACTCAACCAACTCAAAACTTTCGTGCACCAAGACTTTCATGGTATTCATTTTGGGACATTTGTAGGCCTTTCCAACCCTCACATCTCAAAAACCACGAATTTCATTTTTTCACAAAACTCCCCACTAAGCCATCTACCCATGCCGTGGTGCACCGAGCAACTTGGCCATGTGCAAAACCCAACCAACTCAAAACTTTTGTGCACCAAGACTTTCATGGTATTCATTTGGGGGCATTTGTAAACCATTCCAACCCTCACATCTCAAAAACCACGAATTTCATTTTTTCACAAAACTCCCCACCAAGCCATCTAGCTATGCCGCGGTGCACCGACAAACTTGGCCATCTGCAAAACCCAACCAACTCAACTTTTGTGCACCAAGAATTTCATGGTATTCATTTGGGGGCATTTGTAGGCCATTCCAACACTCACATCTCAAAAACCACGAATTTCATTTTTTCACAAAACTCCCCACCAAGCCATCTAGCTATGCCGCGGTGCACCGACCAACTTGGCCATGTGCAAAACCCAACCAACTCAAAACTTTTGTGCACCAAGACTTTCATGGTATTCATTTGGGGGCATTTGTAGGCCATTCCAACCCTCACATCTCAAAAACCACGAATTTCATTTTTTCACAAAACTCCCCACCAAGCAATCTAGCTGTGCTGCAGTGCACCGACCAACTTGGCCATGTGCAAAAACCAACCAACTCAAAACTTTTGTGCACCAAACATTCATGGTATTCATTTGGGGGCATTTGTAGGCCATTCCAACCCTCACATCTCAAAAACCAAGAATTTCATTTTTTCACAAAAATCCCCACTAAGCCATCTACTTATGCCGTGGTGCACCGAGCAACTTGGCCATGTGCAAAACCCAACAAACTCAAAACTTTCATGCACCAAGACTTTCATGGTATTCATTTTGGGACATTTGTAGGCCTTTCCAACCCTCACATCTCAAAAACCACGAATTTCATTTTTTCACAAAACTCCCCACCAAGCCATCTACCTATGTCGTGGTGCACCGACCAACTTGGCGATGTGCAAAACCCAACCAACTCATAACTTTTGTGCACCAAGACTTTCATGGTATTCATTTGGGGGCATTTGTAAACCATTCCAACCCTCACATCTCAAAAACCACGAATTTCATTTTTTCACAAAACTCCGCACCAAGCCATCTAGCTATGCCGCGGTGCACCGACAAACTTGGCCATCTGCAAAACCCAACCAACTCAACTTTTGTGCACCAAGAATTTCGTGATTTTCATTTGGGGGCATTTGTAGGCCATTCCAACACTCACATCTCAAAAACCACGAATTTCATTTTTTCACAAAACTCCCCACCAAGCCATCTAGCTATGCCGCGGTGCACCGACCAACTTGGCCATGTGCAAAACCCAACCAACTCAAAACTTTTGTGCACCAAGACTTTCATGGTATTCATTTGGGGGCATTTGTAGGCCATTCCAACCCTCACATCTCAAAAACCACGAATTTCATTTTTTCACAAAACTCCCCACCAAGCAATCTAGCGGTGCTGCAGTGCACCGACCAACTTGGCCATGTGCAAAAACCAACCAACTCAAAACTTTTGTGCACCAAACATTCATGGTATTCATTTGGGGGCATTTGTAGGCCATTCCAACCCTCACATCTCAAAAACCAAGAATTTCATTTTTTCACAAAAATCCCCACTAAGCCATCTACGCATGCCGTGGTGCACCGAGCAACTTGGCCATGTGCAAAACCCAACAAACTCAAAACTTTTGTGCACCAAGATCTTCATGGTATTCATTTGGGGGCATTTGTAGGCTATTCCAACCCTCACATCTCAAAAACCACGAATTTCATTTTTTCACAAAACTCCCAACCAAGCCATCTATCTATGCCGTGGTGCACCGACAACCTTGGCCATGTGCAAAACCCAACCAACTCAAAACTTTTGTGCACCAAGACTTTCATGGTATTCATTTGGGGGCATTTGTAGGCCATTCCAACCCTCACATCTCAAAAACCACGAATTTCATTTTTTCACAAAACTCCCCACCAAGCAATCTAGCTATGTCGTGGTGCACCGACAACCTTGGCCATGTGCAAAACCCAACCAACTCAAAACTTTCGTGCACCAAGACTTTCATGGTATTCATTTTGGGACATTTGTAGGCCTTTCCAACCCTCACATCTCAAAAACCACGAATTTCATTTTTTCACAAAACTCCCCACTAAGCCATCTACCCATGCCGTGGTGCACCGAGCAACTTGGCCATGTGCAAAACCCAACCAACTCAAAACTTTTGTGCACCAAGACTTTCATGGTATTCATTTGGGGGCATTTGTAGGCCATTCCAACCCTCACATCTCAAAAACCACGAATTTCATTTTTTCACAAAACTCCCCACCAAGCCATCTAGCTATGTTGTGGTACACCGACAACCTTGGCCATGTGCAAAACCCAACCAACTCAAAACTTTCGTGCTCCAAGACTTTCATGGTATTCATTTTGGGACATTTGTAGGCCTTTCCAACCCTCACATCTCAAAAACCACGAATTTCATTTTTTCACAAAACTCCCCACCAAGCCATCTAGCAATGCTGCGGTGCACCGACAACCTTGGCCATGTGCAAAACCCAACCAACTCAAAACTTTCGTGCACCAAGACTTTCATGGTATTCATTTTGGGACATTTGTATGCCATTCCAACCCTCACATCTCAAAAACCACGAATTTCATTTTTTCACAAAACTCCCCACCAAGCCATATACCTATGCCGTGGTGCACCGACCAACTTGGCGATGTGCAAAACCCAACCAACTCAAAACTTTTGTGCAGCAAGACTTTCATGGTATTCATTTGGGGGCATTTGTAGGCCATTCCAACCCTCACATCTCAAAAACCACGAATTTCATTTTTTCACAAAACTCCCCACCAAGCCATCTAGCTATGCCGCGGTGCACCGACCAACTTGGCCATGTGCAAAACCCAACCAACTTAAAACTTTTGTGCACCAAGACTTTCTTGGTATTCATTTGGGGGCATTTCTAGGCCATTCAAACCCTCACATCTCAAAAACCACGAATTTCATTTTTTCACAAAACTCCCCACCAAGCCATCTACCTATGCCGTGGTCCACCAACAACCTTGGCCATGTGCAAAACCCAACCAACTCAAAACATTCGTGCACCAAGACTTTCATGGTATTCATTTTGGGACATTTGTAGGCCTTTCCAACCCTCACATCTCAAAAACCACGAATTTCATTTTTTCACAAAACTCCCCACCAAGCCATCTACCTATGTCGTGGTGCACCGACCAACTTGGCGATGTGCAAAACCCAACCAACTCATAACTTTTGTGCACCAAGACTTTCATGGTATTCATTTGGGGGCATTTGTAAACCATTCCAACCCTCACATCTCAAAAACCACGAATTTCATTTTTTCACAAAACTCCGCACCAAGCCATCTAGCTATGCCGCGGTGCACCGACAAACTTGGCCATCTGCAAAACCCAACCAACTCAACTTTTGTGCACCAAGAATTTCGTGATTTTCATTTGGGGGCATTTGTAGGCCATTCCAACACTCACATCTCAAAAACCACGAATTTCATTTTTTCACAAAACTCCCCACCAAGCCATCTAGCTATGCCGCGGTGCACCGACCAACTTGGCCATGTGCAAAACCCAACCAACTCAAAACTTTTGTGCACCAAGACTTTCATGGTATTCATTTGGGGGCATTTGTAGGCCATTCCAACCCTCACATCTCAAAAACCACGAATTTCATTTTTTCACAAAACTCCCCACCAAGCAATCTAGCGGTGCTGCAGTGCACCGACCAACTTGGCCATGTGCAAAAACCAACCAACTCAAAACTTTTGTGCACCAAACATTCATGGTATTCATTTGGGGGCATTTGTAGGCCATTCCAACCCTCACATCTCAAAAACCAAGAATTTCATTTTTTCACAAAAATCCCCACTAAGCCATCTACGCATGCCGTGGTGCACCGAGCAACTTGGCCATGTGCAAAACCCAACATACTCAAAACTTTTGTGCACCAAGATCTTCATGGTATTCATTTGGGGGCATTTGTAGGCTATTCCAACCCTCACATCTCAAAAACCACGAATTTCATTTTTTCACAAAACTCCCAACCAAGCCATCTATCTATGCCGTGGTGCACCGACAACCTTGGCCATGTGCAAAACCCAACCAACTCAAAACTTTTGTGCACCAAGACTTTCATGGTATTCATTTGGGGGCATTTGTAGGCCATTCCAACCCTCACATCTCAAAAACCACGAATTTCATTTTTTCACAAAACTCCCCACCAAGCAATCTAGCTATGTCGTGGTGCACCGACAACCTTGGCCATGTGCAAAACCCAACCAACTCAAAACTTTCGTGCACCAAGACTTTCATGGTATTCATTTTGGGACATTTGTAGGCCATTCCAACCCTCACATCTCAAAAACCACGAATTTCATTTTTTCACAAAACTCCCCACCAAGCCATCTAGCTATGCCGCGGTGCACCGACCAACTTGGCCATGTGCAAAACCCAACCAACTTAAAACTTTTGTGCACCAAGACTTTCTTGGTATTCATTTGGGGGCATTTCTAGGCCATTCAAACCCTCACATCTCAAAAACCACGAATTTCATTTTTTCACAAAACTCCCCACCAAGCCATCTACCTATGCCGTGGTCCACCAACAACCTTGGCCATGTGCAAAACCCAACCAACTCAAAACATTCGTGCACCAAGACTTTCATGGTATTCATTTTGGGACATTTGTAGGGCATTCCAACCCTCACATCTCAAAAACCACGAATTTCATTTTTTCACAAAACTCACCACCAAGCCATCTACCCATGCCGTGGTGCACCGACCAGCTTGGCCATTGGCAAAACCCAACCAACTCAAAACTTGTGTGCACCAAACATTCATGGTATCCATTTGGGGGCATTTGTAGGCCATTCCAACCCTCACATCTCAAAAACCACGAATTTCATTTTTTCACAAAACTCCCCACCAAGCCATCTAGCTATGCCGCGGTGCACCGACCAACTTGGCCATGTGCAAAACCCAACCAACTCAAAACTTTTGTGCACCAAGACTTTCATGGTATTCATTTGGGGGCATTTGTAGGCCATTCCAACCCTCACATCTCAAAAACCACGAATTTCATTTTTTCACAAAACTCCCCACCAAGCCATATACCTATGCCGTGGTGCACCGACCAACTTGGCGATGTGCGAAACCCAACCAACTCAAAACTTTTGTGCAGCAAGACTTTCATGGTATTCATTTGGGGGCATTTGTAGGCCATTCCAACCCTCACATCTCAAAAACCACGAATTTCATTTTTTCACAAAACTCCCCACCAAGTCATCTAGCTATGCAGCGGTGCACCGACCAACTTGGACATGTGCAAAACCCAACCAACTCAAAACTTTTGTGCACCAAACATTCATGGTATTCATTTTGGGGCATTTGTAGGCCATTCCAACCCTCACATCTCAAAAACCACGAATTTCATTTTTTCACAAAACTCCCCACCAAGCCATCTAGCTATGCCGCGGTGCACCGACCAACTTGGCCATGTGCAAAACCCAACCAACTCAAAACTTTTGTGCACCAAGACTTTCATGGTATTCATTTGGGGGCATTTGTAGGCCATTCCAACCCTCACATCTCAAAAACCACGAATTTCATTTTTTCACAAAACTCCCCACCAAGCCATCTAGCAGTGCTGCGGTGCACCGACCAACTTGGCCAAGTGCAAAAACCAACCAACTCAAAACTTTTGTGCACCAAACATTCATGGTATTCATTTGGGGGCATTTGTAGGCCATTCCAACCCTCACATCTCAAAAACCAAGAATTTCATTTTTTCACAAAAATCCCCACTAAGCCATCTACCCATGCCGTGGTGCACCGAGCAACTTGGCCATGTGCAAAACCCAACAAACTCAAAACTTTTGTGCACCAAGACTTTCATGGTATTCATTTGGGGGCATTTGTAGGCTATTCCAACCCTCACATCTCAAAAACCACGAAATTCATTTTTTCACAAAACTCCCAACCAAGCCATCTATCTATGCCGTGGTGCACCGACAACCTTGGCCATGTGCAAAACCCAACCAACTCAAAACTTTCGTGCACCAAGACTTTCATGGTATTCATTTTGGGACATTTGTAGGCCTTTCCAACCCTCACATCTCAAAAACCACGAATTTCATTTTTTCACAAAACTCCCCACTAAGCCATCTACCCATGCCGTGGTGCACCGAGCAACTTGGCCATGTGCAAAACCCAACCAACTCAAAACTTTTATGCACCAAGACTTTCATGGTATTCATTTGGGGGAATTTGTAGGCCATTCCAACCCTCGCATCTCAAAAACCACAGATTTCATTTTTTCACAAAACTCCCCACCTAGACATCTAGCTATGCCGCGGTGCATCGACCAACTTGGCCATGTGCAAAACCCAACCAACTCAAAACTTTTGTGCACCAAGACTTTCATGGTATTTATTTGGGGGCATTTGTAGGCCATTCCAACCCTCACATCTCAAAAACCACGAATTTCATTTTTTCACAAAACTCCCCACCAAGCCATCTACCTATGTCGTAGTGCACCGACAACCTTGGCCATGTGCAAAACCCAACCAACTCAAAACTTTCGTGCACCAAGACTTTCATGGTATTCATTTTGGGACATTTGTAGGCCTTTCCAACCCTCACATCTCAAAAACCACGAATTTCATTTTTTCACAAAACTCCCCACTAAGCCATCTACCCATGCCGTGGTGCACCGAGCAACTTGGCCATGTGCAAAACCCAACCAACTCAAAACTTTTGTGCACCAAGACTTTCATGGTATTCATTTGGGGGCATTTGTAGGCCATTCCAACCCTCACATCTCAAAAACCACGAATTTCATTTTTTCACAAAACTCCCCACCAAGCCATCTAGCTATGCCGCGGTGCACCGACAAACTTGGCCATCTGCAAAACCCAACCAACTCAACTTTTGTGCACCAAGAATTTCATGGTATTCATTTGAGAACATTTGTAGGCCATTCCAACCCTCACATCTCAAAATCCACGAATTTCATTTTTTCAAAAAACTCCCCACCAAGCCATCTACCTATGCCGCGGTGCACCGACCAACTTGGCCATGTGCAAAACCCAACCAACTCAAAACTTTTTTGCACCAATACTTTCATGGTATTCATTTGGGGGCATTTGTAGGCCATTCCAACCCTCACATCTCAAAAACCACGAATTTCATTTTTTCACAAAACTCCCCACCAAGCCATCTAGCTATGCTGCGGTGCACCGACCAACTTGGACATGTGCAAAACCCAACCAACTCAAAACTTCTGTGCACCAAGACTTTCATTGTATTCATTTGGGGGCATTTGTAGGCAATTCCAACCCTCACATCTCAAAAACCACGAATTTCATTTTTTCACAAAACTCCCCACCAAGCCATCTAGCTATGCCGTGGTGCACCGACCAACTTGGCCATGTGCAAAACCCAACCAACTCAAAACTTTTGTGCACCAAGACTTTCATGGTATTCATTTGGGGGCATTTGTAGGCCATTCGAACCCTCACATCTCAAAAACCAGGAATTTCATTTTTTCACAAAACTCCCCACCAAGCCATCTACTTGTGCCATGGTGCACCGACAACCTTGGCCATGTGCAAAACCCAACCAAATCAAAACTTTCGTGCACCAAGACATTCATGGTATTCATTTTGGGACATTTGTAGGCCTTTCCAACCCTCACATCTCAAAAACCACGAATTTCATTTTTTCACAAAACTCCCCACCAAGACATCTACCTGTGCCGTGGTGCACCGACCAACTTGGCCATGTGCAAAACCCAACCAACTCAAAACTTTTGTGCACCAAGACTTTCATGGTATTCATTTGGGAACATTTGTAGGCCATTCCAACCCTCACATCTCAAAAACCACGAATTTCATTTTTTCACAAAACTCCCCACCAAGCCATCTACCTATGCCGTGGTGCACCGACCAACTTGGCGATGTGCAAAACCCAACCAACTCAAAACTTTTGTGCACCAAGACTTTCATGGTATTCATTTGGGGGCATTTGTAGGACATTCCAACCCTCACATCTCAAAAACCATGAATTTCATTTTTTCACAAAACTCCCCACCAAGCCATCTACCTGTGCCATGGTGCACCGACAACCTTGGCCATGTGCAAAACCCAACCAACTCAAAACTTTCGTGCACCAAGACAATCATGGTATTCATTTTGGGACATTTGTAGGCCTTTCCAACCCTCACATCTCAAAAACCACGAATTTGATTTTTTCACAAAACTCCCCACCAAGCCATCTAGCTATGCCGTGGTGCACCGACCAACTTGGCCATGTGCGAAACCCAACCAACTCAAAACTTTTGTGCACCAAGACTTTCATGGTATTCTTTTGGGGACATTTGTAGGTCATTCCAACCCTCACATCTCAAAAACCACGAATTTCATTTTTTCACAAAACTCCCCACCAAGCCATCTAGCTATGCCGCGGTGCACCGACCAACTTGGCCATGTGCAAAACCCAACCAACTCAAAACTTTTGTGCACCAAGACTTTCATGGTATTCATTTGGGGGCATTTGTAGGCCATTCCAACCCTCACATCTCAAAAACCACGAATTTCATTTTTTCACAAAACTCCCCACCAAGTCATCTAGCTATGCTGCGGTGCACCGACCAACTTGGACATGTGCAAAACCCAACCAACTCAAAACTTTTGTGCACCAAACATTCATGGTATTCATTTTGGGGCATTTGTAGGCCATTCCAACCCTCACATCTCAAAAACCACGAATTTCATTTTTTCACAAAACTCCCCACCAAGCCATCTAGCTATGCCGCGGTGCATCGACCAACTTGGCCATGTGCAAAACCCAACCAACTCAAAACTTTTGTGCACCAAGACTTTCATGGTATTTATTTGGGGGCATTTGTAGGCCATTCCAACCCTCACATCTCAAAAACCACGAATTTCATTTTTTCACAAAACTCCCCACCAAGCCATCTACCTATGTCGTAGTGCACCGACAACCTTGGCCATGTGCAAAACCCAACCAACTCAAAACTTTCGTGCACCAAGACTTTCATGGTATTCATTTTGGGACATTTGTAGGCCTTTCCAACCCTCACATCTCAAAAACCACGAATTTCATTTTTTCACAAAACTCCCCACTAAGCCATCTACCCATGCCGTGGTGCACCGAGCAACTTGGCCATGTGCAAAACCCAACCAACTCAAAACTTTTGTGCACCAAGACTTTCATGGTATTCATTTGGGGGCATTTGTAGGCCATTCCAACCCTCACATCTCAAAAACCACGAATTTCATTTTTTCACAAAACTCCCCACCAAGCCATCTAGCTATGCCGCGGTGCACCGACAAACTTGGCCATCTGCAAAACCCAACCAACTCAACTTTTGTGCACCAAGAATTTCATGGTATTCATTTGAGAACATTTGTAGGCCATTCCAACCCTCACATCTCAAAATCCACGAATTTCATTTTTTCAAAAAACTCCCCACCAAGCCATCTACCTATGCCGCGGTGCACCGACCAACTTGGCCATGTGCAAAACCCAACCAACTCAAAACTTTTTTGCACCAATACTTTCATGGTATTCATTTGGGGGCATTTGTAGGCCATTCCAACCCTCACATCTCAAAAACCACGAATTTCATTTTTTCACAAAACTCCCCACCAAGCCATCTAGCTATGCTGCGGTGCACCGACCAACTTGGACATGTGCAAAACCCAACCAACTCAAAACTTCTGTGCACCAAGACTTTCATTGTATTCATTTGGGGGCATTTGTAGGCAATTCCAACCCTCACATCTCAAAAACCACGAATTTCATTTTTTCACAAAACTCCCCACCAAGCCATCTAGCTATGCCGTGGTGCACCGACCAACTTGGCCATGTGCAAAACCCAACCAACTCAAAACTTTTGTGCACCAAGACTTTCATGGTATTCATTTGGGGGCATTTGTAGGCCATTCGAACCCTCACATCTCAAAAACCAGGAATTTCATTTTTTCACAAAACTCCCCACCAAGCCATCTACTTGTGCCATGGTGCACCGACAACCTTGGCCATGTGCAAAACCCAACCAAATCAAAACTTTCGTGCACCAAGACATTCATGGTATTCATTTTGGGACATTTGTAGGCCTTTCCAACCCTCACATCTCAAAAACCACGAATTTCATTTTTTCACAAAACTCCCCACCAAGACATCTACCTGTGCCGTGGTGCACCGACCAACTTGGCCATGTGCAAAACCCAACCAACTCAAAACTTTTGTGCACCAAGACTTTCATGGTATTCATTTGGGAACATTTGTAGGCCATTCCAACCCTCACATCTCAAAAACCACGAATTTCATTTTTTCACAAAACTCCCCACCAAGCCATCTACCTATGCCGTGGTGCACCGACCAACTTGGCGATGTGCAAAACCCAACCAACTCAAAACTTTTGTGCACCAAGACTTTCATGGTATTCATTTGGGGGCATTTGTAGGACATTCCAACCCTCACATCTCAAAAACCATGAATTTCATTTTTTCACAAAACTCCCCACCAAGCCATCTACCTGTGCCATGGTGCACCGACAACCTTGGCCATGTGCAAAACCCAACCAACTCAAAACTTTCGTGCACCAAGACAATCATGGTATTCATTTTGGGACATTTGTAGGCCTTTCCAACCCTCACATCTCAAAAACCACGAATTTGATTTTTTCACAAAACTCCCCACCAAGCCATCTAGCTATGCCGTGGTGCACCGACCAACTTGGCCATGTGCGAAACCCAACCAACTCAAAACTTTTGTGCACCAAGACTTTCATGGTATTCTTTTGGGGACATTTGTAGGTCATTCCAACCCTCACATCTCAAAAACCACGAATTTCATTTTTTCACAAAACTCCCCACCAAGCCATCTACCTGTGCCATGGTGCACCGACAACCTTGGCCATGTGCAAAACCCAACCAACTCAAAACTTTCGTGCACCAAGACAATCATGGTATTCATTTTGGGACATTTGTAGGCCTTTCCAACCCTCACATCTCAAAAACCACGAATTTGATTTTTTCACAAAACTCCCCACCAAGCCATCTAGCTATGCCGTGGTGCACCGACCAACTTGGCCATGTGCGAAACCCAACCAACTCAAAACTTTTGTGCACCAAGACTTTCATGGTATTCTTTTGGGGACATTTGTAGGTCATTCCAACCCTCACATCTCAAAAACCACGAATTTCATTTTTTCACAAAACTCCCCACCAAGCCATCTAGCTATGCCGCGGTGCACCGACCAACTTGGCCATGTGCAAAACCCAACCAACTCAAAACTTTTGTGCACCAAGACTTTCATGGTATTCATTTGGGGGCATTTGTAGGCCATTCCAACCCTCACATCTCAAAAACCACGAATTTCATTTTTTCACAAAACTCCCCACCAAGTCATCTAGCTATGCTGCGGTGCACCGACCAACTTGGACATGTGCAAAACCCAACCAACTCAAAACTTTTGTGCACCAAACATTCATGGTATTCATTTTGGGGCATTTGTAGGCCATTCCAACCCTCACATCTCAAAAACCACGAATTTCATTTTTTCACAAAACTCCCCACCAAGCCATCTAGCTATGCCGCGGTGCACCGACCAACTTGGCCATGTGCAAAACCCAACCAACTCAAAACTTTTGTGCACCAAGACTTAAATGGTATTCATTTGGGGGCATTTGTAAGCCATTCCAACCCTCACATCTCAAAAACCACGAATTTCATTTTTTCACAAAACTCCCCACCAAGCCATCTAGCTATGCTACGGTGCACCGACCAACTTGGCCATTTGCAAAACCCAACCAACTCAAAACTTCTGTGCACCAAGACTTTCATGGTATTCATTTGGGGACATTTCTAGGCCATTCCAACCCTCACATCTCAAAAAACACGAATTTCATTTTTTCACAAAACTCCCCACCAAGTCATCTAGCTATGCTGCGGTGCACCGACCAACTTGGACATGTGCAAAACCCAACCAACTCAAAACTTTTGTGCACCAAACATTCATGGTATTCATTTTGGGGCATTTGTAGGCCATTCCAACCCTCACATCTCAAAAACCACGAATTTCATTTTTTCACAAAACTCCCCACCAAGCCATCTAGCTATGCCGCGGTGCACCGACCAACTTGGCCATGTGCAAAACCCAACCAACTCAAAACTTTTGTGCACCAAGACTTTCATGGTATTCATTTGGGGGCATTTGTAGGCCATTCCAACCCTCACATCTCAAAAACCACGAATTTCATTTTTTCACAAAACTCCCCACCAAGCCATCTAGCTGTGCTGCGGTGCACCGACCAACTTGGCCAAGTGCAAAAACCAACCAACTCAAAACTTTTGTGCACCAAACATTCATGGTATTCATTTGGGGGCATTTGTAGGCCATTCCAACCCTCACATCTCAAAAACCAAGAATTTCATTTTTTCACAAAAATCCCCACTAAGCCAACTACCCATGCCGTGGTGCACCGAGCAACTTGGCCATGTGCAAAACCCAACAAACTCAAAACTTTTGTGCACCAAGACTTTCATGGTATTCATTTGGGGGCATTTGTAGGCTATTCCAACCCTGACATCTCAAAAACCACGAATTTCATTTTTTCACAAAACTCCCAACCAAGCCATCTATCTATGCCGTGGTGCACCGACAACCTTGGCCATGTGCAAAACCCAACCAACTCAAAACTTTCGTGCACCAAGACTTTCATGGTATTCGTTTTGGGACATTTGTAGGCCTTTCCAACCCTCACATCTCAAAAACCACGAATTTCATTTTTTCACAAAACTCCCCACTAAGCCATCTACCCATGCCGTGGTGCACCGAGCAACTTGGCCATGTGCAAAACCCAACCAACTAAAAACTTTTATGCACCAAGACTTTCATGGTATTCATTTGGGGGAATTTGTAGGCCATTCCAACCCTCGCATCTCAAAAACCACAAATTTCATTTTTTCACAAAACTCCCCACCTAGACATCTAGCTATGCCGCGGTGCACCGACCAACTTGGCCATGTGCAAAACCCAACCAACTCAAAACTTTTGTGCACCAAGACTTTCATGGTATTAATTTGGGGGCATTTGTAGGCCATTCCAACCCTCACATCTCAAAAACCACGAATTTCATTTTTTCACAAAACTCCCCACCAAGCCATCTACCTATGTCGTAGTGCACCGACAACCTTGGCCATGTGCAAAACCCAACCAACTCAAAACTTTCGTGCACCAAGACTTTCATGGTATTCATTTTGGGACATTTGTAGGCCTTTCCAACCCTCACATCTCAAAAACCACGAATTTCATTTTTTCACAAAACTCCCCACTAAGCCATCTACCCATGCCGTGGTGCACCGAGCAACTTGGCCATGTGCAAAACCCAACCAACTCAAAACTTTTGTGCACCAAGACTTTCATGGTATTCATTTGGGGGCATTTGTAGGCCATTCCAACCCTCACATCTCAAAAACCACGAATTTCATTTTTTCACAAAACTCCCCACCAATCCATCTAGCTATGCCGCGGTGCACCGACAAACTTGGCCATCTGCAAAACCCAACCAACTCAACTTTTGTGCACCAAGAATTTCATGGTATTCATTTGGGAACATTTGTAGGCCATTCCAACCCTCACATCTCAAAATCCACGAATTTCATTTTTTCACAAAACTCCCCACCAAGCCATCTACCTATGCCGCGGTGCACCGACCAACTTGGCCATGTGCAAAACCCAACCAACTCAAAACTTTTGTGCACCAATACTTTCATGGTATTCATTTGGGGGCATTTGTAGGCCATTCCAACCCTCACATCTCAAAAACCACGAATTTCATTTTTTCACAAAACTCCCCACCAAGCCATCTAGCTATGCTGCGGTGCACCGACCAACTTGGACATGTGCAAAACCCAACCAACTCAAAACTTCGGTGCACCAAGACTTTCATGGTATTCATTTGGGGGCATTTGTAGGCAATTCCAACCCTCACATCTCAAAAACCACGAATTTCATTTTTTCACAAAACTCCCCACCAAGCCATCTAGCTATGCCGTGGTGCACCGACCAACTTGGCCATGTGCAAAACCCAACCAACTCAAAACTTTTGTGCACCAAGACTTTCATGGTATTCATTTGGGGCATTTGTAGGCCATTCGAACCCTCACATCTCAAAAACCAGGAATTTCATTTTTTCACAAAACTCCCCACCAAGCCATCCACTTGTGCCATGGTGCACCGACAACCTTGGCCATGTGCAAAACCCAACAAACTCAAAACTTTCGTGCACCAAGACATTCATGGTATTCATTTTGGGACATTTGTAGGCCTTTCCAACCCTCACATCTCAAAAACCACGAATTTCATTTTTTCACAAAACTCCCCACCAAGACATCTACCTGTGCCGTGGTGCACCGACCAACTTGGCCATGTGCAAAACCCAACCAACTCAAAACTTTTGTGCACCAAGACTTTCATGGTATTCATTTGGGAACATTTGTAGGCCATTCCAACCCTCACATCTCAAAAACCACGAATTTCATTTTTTCACAAAACTCCCCACCAAGCCATCTACCTATGCCGTGGTGCACCGACCAACTTGGCCATGTGCAAAACCCAACCAACTCAAAACTTTTGTGCACCAAGACTTTCATGGTATTCATTTGGGGGCATTTGTAGGACATTCCAACCCTCACATCTCAAAAACCACGAATTTCATTTTTTCACAAAACTCCCCACCAAGCCATCTACCTGTGCCATGGTGCACCGACAACCTTGGCCATGTGCAAAACCCAACCAACTCAAAACTTTCGTGCACCAAGACAATCATGGTATTCATTTTGGGACATTTATAGGCCTTTCCAACCCTCACATCTCAAAAACCACGAATTTGATTTTTTCACAAAACTCCCCACCAAGCCATCTAGCTATGCCGTGGTGCACCGACCAACTTGGCCATGTGCAAAACCCAACCAACTCAAAACTTTTGTGCACCAAGACTTTCATGGTATTCTTTTGGGGACATTTGTAGGCCATTCCAACCCTCACATCTCAAAAACCACGAATTTCATTTTTTCACAAAACTCCCCACCAAGCCATCTAGCTATGCCGCGGTGCACCGACCAACTTGGCCATGTGCAAAACCCAACCAACTCAAAACTTTTGTGCACCAAGACTTTCATGGTGTTCATTTGGGGGCATTTGTAGGCCATTCCAACCCTCACATCTCAAAAACCACGAATTTCATTTTTTCACAAAACTCCCCACCAAGTCATCTAGCTATGCTGCGGTGGACCGACCAACTTGGACATGTGCAAAACCCAACCAACTCAAAACTTTTGTGAACCAAACATTCATGGTATTCATTTTGGGGCATTTGTAGGCAATTCCAACCCTCACATCTCAAAAACCACGAATTTCATTTTTTCACAAAACTCCCCACCAAGCCATCTAGCTATGCCGCGGTGCACCGACCAACTTGGCCATGTGCAAAACCCAACCAACTCAAAACTTTTGTGCACCAAGACTTTCATGGTATTCATTTGGGGGCATTTGTAGGCCATTCCAACCCTCACATCTCAAAAACCACGAATTTCATTTTTTCACAAAACTCCCCACCAAGCCATCTAGCTGTGCTGCGGTGCACCGACCAACTTGGCCAAGTGCAAAAACCAACCAACTCAAAACTTTTGTGCACCAAACATTCATGGTATTCATTTGGGGGCATTTGTAGGCCATTCCAACCCTCATATCTCAAAAACCAAGAATTTCATTTTTTCACAAAACTCCCCACCAAGCCATCTAGCTATGCCGCGGTGCACCGACAAACTTGGCCATCTGCAAAACCCAACCAACTCAACTTTTGTGCACCAAGAATTTCATGGTATTCATTTGGGGTCATTTGTAGGCCATTCCAACACTCACATCTCAAAAACCACGAATTTCATTTTTTCACAAAACTCCCCACCAAGCCATCTAGCTATGCCGCGGTGCACCGACCAACTTGGCCATGTGCAAAACCCAACCAACTCAAAACTTTCGTGCACCAAGACAATCATGGTATTCATTTTGGGACATTTATAGGCCTTTCCAACCCTCACATCTCAAAAACCACGAATTTGATTTTTTCACAAAACTCCCCACCAAGCCATCTAGCTATGCCGTGGTGCACCGACCAACTTGGCCATGTGCAAAACCCAACCAACTCAAAACTTTTGTGCACCAAGACTTTCATGGTATTCTTTTGGGGACATTTGTAGGCCATTCCAACCCTCACATCTCAAAAACCACGAATTTCATTTTTTCACAAAACTCCCCACCAAGCCATCTAGCTATGCCGCGGTGCACCGACCAACTTGGCCATGTGCGAAACCCAACCAACTCAAAACTTTTGTGCACCAAGACTTTCATGGTGTTCATTTGGGGGCATTTGTAGGCCATTCCAACCCTCACATCTCAAAAACCACGAATTTCATTTTTTCACAAAACTCCCCACCAAGTCATCTAGCTATGCTGCGGTGCACCGACCAACTTGGACATGTGCAAAACCCAACCAACTCAAAACTTTTGTGAACCAAACATTCATGGTATTCATTTTGGGGCATTTGTAGGCCATTCCAACCCTCACATCTCAAAAACCACGAATTTCATTTTTTCACAAAACTCCCCACCAAGCCATCTAGCTATGCCGCGGTGCACCGACCAACTTGGCCATGTGCAAAACCCAACCAACTCAAAACTTTTGTGCACCAAGACTTTCATGGTATTCATTTGGGGGCATTTGTAGGCCATTCCAACCCTCACATCTCAAAAACCACGAATTTCATTTTTTCACAAAACTCCCCACCAAGCCATCTAGCTGTGCTGCGGTGCACCGACCAACTTGGCCAAGTGCAAAAACCAATTAACTCAAAACTTTTGTGCACCAAACATTCATGGTATTCATTTGGGGGCATTTGTAGGCCATTCCAACCCTCACATCTCAAAAACCAAGAATTTCATTTTTTCACAAAAATCCCCACTAAGCCATCTACCCATGCCGTGGTGCACCGAGCAACTTGGCCATGTGCAAAACCCAACAAACTCAAAACTTTTGTGCACCAAGACTTTCATGGTATTCATTTGGGGTCATTTGTAGGCTATTCCAACCCTGACATCTCAAAAACCACGAATTTCATTTTTTCACAAAACTCCCAACCAAGCCATCTATCTATGCCGTGGTGCACCGACAACCTTGGCCATGTGCAAAACCCAACCAACTCAAAACTTTGGTGCACCAAGACTTTCATGGTATTCATTTTGGGACATTTGTAGGCCTTTCCAACCCTCACATCTCAAAAACCACGAATTTCATTTTTTCACAAACCTCCCCACTAAGCCATCTACCCATGCCGTGGTGCACCGAGCAACTTGGCCATGTGCAAAACCCAACCAACTCAAAACTTTTGTGCACCAAGACTTTCATGGTATTCATTTGGGGGCATTTGTAGGCCATTCCAACCCTCACATCTCAAAAACCACGAATTTCATTTTTTCACAAAACTCCCCACCAAGCCATCTAGCTATGCCGCGGTGCACCCACAAACTTGGCCATCTGCAAAACCCAACCAACTCAACTTTTGTGCACCAAGAATTTCATGGTATTCATTTGGGGTCATTTGTAGGCCATTCCAACACTCACATCTCA